>NC_140563.1:33047660-33242660 GCF_057381845.1 Rhamphochromis longiceps
TCTTTGTTTCTATGATATTTCTCTTGTTTGCTGTCACCGTGCACCTGTAACCTTTAGCCACATAAAATATGTATTTTGCAAATACATATTTAAGGAGAAAAATTAAAAATACATAAATAAAAGAATAAAAAAAGATCATTTATGTATGAAGTGGGGCACAGCTGCATGTTCTGTCCATTGCTTTGTTTAAATCTGCTGCTGGATTTTATAACCTCACATATAGATATCAGATAAACCCAACAGTAGTTGGTAACTACTTATGTTAACTCGCCGGCCATTTAATTCAACACCGATTCACCTGCTCAAACATCTAATCAGCCAATCACAGGGCAGTAACTCAATGCATTTCAGCATTTTGTCAAAACAAGCTGCTAAAGGTCAAACTGAACGTGGTAGTTGGTGAGAGATGTGCATTTAAGAAACTGCTGAACAACTTATGGAATTTAAGATACAACCATCTCAAGGTTTTATAGAGGCGTCTGCAAAGAAAGAGGAAATATCCAGTGAGCGACATCAACAAAGCATTGTCAGAGGAAACTAGCTAGACTGCTTCAAGCTGATTGGAAAAACTCAAGTAACCAGTTGTTACAACCAAGGTTTACACAAGAACATCTCTGAACCAAAAATACATTCAGAAGTAAGGGCAGTCTAACAGAGGAACTTTGGGATTTGATGGAACACACACTTCTAATTCTCATTTGTTTGTGATATTAATCTCACAAACAAATGAGAATGGAAGAAAGTTAAAAATGATATGATTAAAAAATTATAACAACAAGAACTTACAAGGACAAGAAACACTTCTTAGTATGCTTTTATGCAGCTACGTTACAGCTGTCATGCCTCTTTTATACATCAGAAAAAACCCAAAAATGCATCTTTGGCAGATGATACACCCATGCATCCTCACTTGTACTTCCTCCAGCATTCCAAACCTCTCCTCTAGGTATTATAGAAATTGAGACAACCTTCAGCATGGTGCACTGAGATTGATTTCCAGGTCACAGGAGGGATTAGCGAGGATAGAGGAAGTGAAAAATCAGAAAACATAGAAAGTAAAAACGGTCTCTTACTCTAATGTCGTCCACTGAAACCATTACAGAAAAACCTACAGCAATGAAACCAAAGAAATACTAAACACACATGCTGAAGTAAATGTGGGCAGGCTTTAGGGTTACAGATCAGGGCATGCTCTAATGTGTCAATTTGGATTTTGTCACTTTGAAATGAGGACTTGTAGTAAAACCAGCTTCACAAACAAATACGTTGTGTATTCACCGCATCTACAAACACACAGCCAACACTTCCTTCCCATCTTCTCAGGCACCGTGGTGAGTGTGTGTGTCTAATCCCCGTCCTCTCCCTCTCTCTCTCACTCACACACATGTTCACTGAAGTGTGCAGAAACATGAAGCTCCTCTCTTTCCCTCTTCGGCACGTCAGAAGCATTTTGCCGGGTGATTAATCGTCGCGGCGAGCGTTCGAGCCCCGCGGGTGGCCCGGGGGCGTCGCCACGATCCCTGCACCTGCCACTTTGATCCAGTGACCCCCCCCTACTCTCACACTAACCCCCCACCCTCATTTCAACCCCCCACCCCCCACTAGATGCACAAACAATTATGCGTTCATACAAAATGAACAGGTTATTGTAAACTCCCTTTTAGGAGGGATACATACTTTCACATGTTATACTCCTAACATTAACCACACACAACCTCGAAATTTTATCATTTGCAACCTGTGCACTCCCTGTGAAGAGAAAAAAGACATAAGAGAACTTTGAATAATGCAAATATGCAGTACTCTTAATCTTATCTTTAGTTCTTTAGTTAGTTTTTGTTCTCATTTATATAGATCTGCATGAGGATAAGTGAAGTTATCCAATAAGTAAAAGAATATGAAATGCTGACATGTTGACATGAAATTGAATGATAATCATTGTAATCAATAATAATGAATGGAGCTAATTGACTGCTAATTTAGTCTGGAGTAGGCAGGCTGAGGTATCTAGCTGCTCCTGTTAGGTTTGGTCAAGGGTAGATACAACTCCACAAAGACCAGTAAACTTTGAAGCTACAAAGAAAACAGGTCCAGTGGAGCTCACAGCACAGACCTTAGACAGATGGATGCAGCTTCCATGCCTGGAAAGTGAAGCTAGTGTGGTAGAGCCTCAAACCTTCATTGTTTTTAGTGGCCAGCAGGGGGGCAACTCTCAGGGTCTTAAATCCACTGACTTTGTATTTGGTGAATGTGCGCCCTTTGTAAATTAACTATCTAATGGACATTGGGTTGTGTACGTGAATCTTGCAGTCATGAAAACAGTTTTCTTCAGTGTCATTTAGAGTCACTTCACTCACTCGCCTCTAAGTTTAGATAAATTGAACTCAGTGGCCAAAAAAACCAATAGGAAACAGTCATTTTGTCTTTCATTGCTAAAAGTCTCGCACATTTACCCAACAAGCAGAAGATTCCTGGTTCGATGCTGGTAGGAGACACAAATCCCTTTGGAGTTGTGCCAGAAAGAAATCTGCGAAATCAAACGTGCTGCTGTGGTGACCCCTTTAAATAAGGGAACAGCCGAAACTAGCTAAGCAAAGGTTTATTGAAAAGCCCCAGTTGGAGAGTTAATGAAACAAAAGAACAAAGAAAATCAGCCCGTACATATGAAGACCTGGAAAATTCATATTAAAAGAAATGAAATCATTTCACCGTAAATGCAGCATCGCTCTATAGAATTTAGATCCACAGTAAAATCCTCTTCATGTAGGTTCATAGACTTGCTGGCTGATTCTTTTTTCCCTTGCACTAAATTATTTCTTTGTCCAATTTATTATGCTGTTAAATAGTCCTGCAAACAGACCACTGGCTTCACTGAAAATGAGAATGAAACTCATGCCTATCTTGTATTTGCCGTGGTCTCATATTGTGGTTTTGTGCTGAGCCTTTGGTGGAGTTATGCTTCTATTCGAGTAAGATTTCATTGCAGGCTTTTGCTTCTTCCTGATGGTGTAAAATGATGGACGACTTTTGGACATTTTCAGACTCCCAGAACAAGTTTCCTGTCTGTGACATGCTCTGCTCTCCCACCACCTGAGTTGGAGGAGAGCGAGCATGTGTCTCAAGCCCACATTACATCTGTTACACCACAACGTGTGCGTATGTCTGTTGCACCACCAGTTACCATGCGAGTGTTTTGTATTTACTCTTGGTGGTAGTGAGTGTGTGTGTGTGTGTCACAGATGCCATTTGTTCTGAAATCAGCAGCTGGATCCTATGTTCCCGGTGGGACTTGTGTCTACAACAGACACACACATACACACAGTGTCAGCCGCTAGCCATACCTGTGGACACACTCACACACACATGCATGGGCAGATGTCATGTGGGACAGCTTGCTTGTATTTATGTGCGTCTTGATGGATCTGGAGGTGAAGCAGTGGTGTGTATGTGTACGTTTCTGTGGATATTAGCAGAGCTGAACTGCTGACCATTAACATATGGAGCAGATTATCTGCATACAGTGTGCACAGGTAACACACACACACATCCACAGATTTTATTTTAGAAACAAGTCCTAGGAAGTTGTTTCCCTGGTTCAGAGTTCACAGGGTGGAACAAACTTAACCTGTAAAACTTTCTTTTCCTTTTTTTCTCCCAAAAAAAACCAGCCATAAAACCCCCTAAAAGTATACTGCAGCCACCAGCTGCTAACATCAACATGCGAGCGTGTTACTTTGTTCATGGTACAGCTGAGAATAGTGTACAATATATTTATAAGAAGTCTTCTTCATTATAATTAAGTTAAAATTCTGATAGAATTGTGGAAATAAATGAAATACAGTGTTATATTGTCTTAAAACATAATTTCCTGCTTTTACTGATTATTTGACTACTTTATTAGGAAAACCTTGTTACTACGACTGGACTCTTTTTGCCTTCATTCTTCATGGAATAGATTCAACAAGGTGCTGGAAATATTCCTCAGAGATTTTGCTTGCATCCATGGTGCAAACCTCTCATTCCACCTCATTGGATTGAGATGGGGTGACTCTGGGGGCCATTTTAATACTGTGAATTCATTGTCATGTTCAATAAACCAGTTTAAGAAACCATGTGCATTATTGTTCTGGAAGCAGCCATCAGAAGATGGTTAGACTGGGGGATGTAGCATTTTCTGAGTGCAGCAATAAAGGGATGGAAACAGGACATTCCAGAAGCTAAATATTAGCCTGCTATTTCAAACCACTTTTGATGTGTTTTGGGATCATTGTCCTGTGCAACATCCTGCTGTGTCAATCACGTAGCTGCTGATTAGAGGTTAAAGAATTAGGAGATAGCCCTCCTTCATCATTTCATTCACTTTGCAGTACCACTGATAGCAAAACAGCCCCAGATCATGATGCTACCACCACCTTTCTTGACAGCAGATACAGTGTTATTAGTTTTGAACACCTCATCTTTCTTCAAAATACCTCTTGTCATTGTGGCCACATAGCTCAATCTTTGTCTCGTCTGACCATAAAACTTTTCTCCAGAAGGCTTGTCCATGTGGGTAGCTACGAATTTTAGTTAAGTTTCATGGTGTCTATTTTGGAGCAGGGTTTCTTTCGTGGTCGGTATCCTCTGAGTCCATGCCAATATAAAACACTCTTCACTATGGACAGTGATGCTAGTGTTTCAGCAGTTTATTGTTCACAGCAGGTTTGAGCCTTGGTGGTTCCTGTGTTGTTCCTGAACATCCTCACCAATTTACTCTAATCTGAGGGTGGCAGTTTGGATTTTTTTCCAGACTTTTGCAAAGTGAGGACAGATGTGAGCAACTCGTTTTAACTGATGATCTTTGAATTAAAGATGTATGAATACAATCATTCCATCCTGGAAAAAGAACAGTTCAAAGAAATCATTAAAATGGCTAAATTACTGTTACATTTGTGCACAAGATGACTGTATGTAAAATACCTAAGGACCTGGAGCCTGTAGCATGGTACCATATGGCCATCTCAACACCATTGTCCCGACAATTAGGACCACAGGCTAAAGTCCTGCTAGATCTGGAGCATGAGCAGAGAAGGGACTAGAAAGAAACAAAGATATAGTCAAAAGGTATTATAAAAATATTGTGTAAAGACATCACAAAGAATATATATATGTGTATATATATATATATATATGTATATATATATATATATATATATATATATATATATATATATATATATATATATATATATATATATATATATATATATATATATATATATAAGAGAGTCTCAGCGTGACAGAGAAAAAGGAAGAGGAGAGGAAGTGAAGGGAGGGGATATAAAAATAATAATAATATATATATTTATATTTATTTTTTTTTTTAAACTAGAAAAGTGACTAAGCGGGCTAAACAATGTTTAGCCAATTAAGCATTGCAAAGGAGTCCATGTGCACAATGAGCCACCCATGACTGAGTGCAGAGACAGAGGCAGAGTTGCCTAATTACAGCCTAAAGAGACCGGAGTCTTCATAAGAGCGGAAACTGAGTGAGAAAGGAAAACGGGAAGAAAGGAAGTGATTTCTAGTCTTAGAAAGGAAAGAAGGGAGGAAGGATACCAAGATTTATGAGTGGATAGTATAGTCACTTCATAAATAATGAAACCTCCTCTCCTTTTTATACAGATGTTCCTGCTAATGTCTCTGTGAAATACCACCCCAAAAAGAGTGAGACGAACATTATTTACCTGTTGTGTTACGAAAAACCCACACAAATATGCACCAAGATACAGCTGTGCATAAACACAAAAATATAGAAAATATAGAAGCAAGGGGCAGAAGGTGAGTTATGACAGCATGTAAAACTCAACAACCCAGAAGGTGTATTAAAAAGTGTCACAAAACAACTCTGCTCAGGACTGAAAGAAAAAAAAATCTATGTAACACCAGTATTTTGGTTTTTTAGGTGGAATTAAACAAGATCTAAAAATGATCAAATCTAGCACCTGACAACAAGAAGTAGAAGTCAAAGGGTACTTATTAGAAAGGCATGAATACATATGAACTTGTGAGATTAAGCTCATCTGACTGTGGGTAAAAATGTACAAAAGTACTAAAGTTTATGGAGGCCACAGCGATGAGTCGAGAAACGCAGCATAAATATTGTAAAACAACTCACAGTTAACAAACCTGCAGTGCATTGTGGGAGTTGCAAACAGGTTTGTCCTTATGCTTATTCTGTCCTTCAGGATAATGTAATACAGATGCCGTTATTCTGGAACATCACTGTTACAACTTAGGCTGTAGCTAAAAACAGAACTAGGAGAGGGTACATGCTCCTGATAAGAAAACACAGTATGTCTCTGTTTGACCAGCAAGCAGCTAATAGCCTGTCTCTGTGACCATGATAGAGGCAGAACAAACGCACCCGACCCTTCTCAGCTCTCCACAAAATAGTTAAACCTTGAACAAATAAAGGAATTAAAGGAGTTTACTCTGACATCTTACACATCAGGTTATAACCCTAACCCTGCTTGATTCTATGTTCTAGAGCAGGGGTGGGGAACTCCAGGCCTCAAGATGTGTCCTTGATCCAACACAGCAGATTTAAATGGTTAAATGACCTCCTCTGGTAATGAACTGGTCATTTGATTCAGTTGTGTTGACTCAGGGTGATATCTAAAACCTGCAGGACACCAGCCATTGAGGCTTGGAGTTCCCCACCCCTGCTTAAGGGAAAAGCAAATTTGACTTTTTTTTTTAAAGATGAGTTTCAGTTACAACACTTATTTTCTTTGATAAAGATCCAGTAAAAATAGAGTTAGAGATGGAGTCGTCACCAAAATACTCCAAAAAGATCAAGTAAGCTTTTCTTATCGTATTTTTCTTATCTTATCAAGTGGAAGGTGAAGAGAGTGATGCAATGTAAAAGTCACCTATGTCACACTAAAGTGACAAATTCCTACCCACTTATCTGTAGTAATTACGAAGGTTTCCAGCAGTTTAAAGGTCTAAAAGGTCTTGGGACCTTTTAGGGGTTAAGGTTTTCTTATCAAGGCTACAATCTAAGCTCTCTAGACGTCTTGTATTCCTCCTGCGAACTTCTGTGGTTGCTGTCAGAAACTTATCGCTACCAGCAACAATACATCCATCATAGTTTTTTTTCATTTTACCCTGAGCTTAAACAACAGCAAGAAGTCGTCTAAAGGTGCATCCACAACTCACAAAGGATTGCCATAATAATATTTTATTCCAAAAAAACAGATGTTATTAGGACTTTATTGGAATCATGTTGCTTTTGTAGAATGAAGGTAAATTTCATTTTTGCAGCTGCTATCGCCAACATACAATAAAGGTACAATCAAAATATGTACATAAGGAGGACAGTGGTGGCAGTATCTTGTCCTCAAACACTGAGTATAATAATATCATGGAACAGTCTGAAAAATCCTTTTAAATGGCCTTGCTTAATGACTCATCTCATTTCTCCTCTTCACATAGAGGAAGGATCCTAATGCATATTCTGTGGGCCCAAAATTACAGAAGCCTGAGCATCTGCGATCAGATTTCAAAGGCAGATGTCACTTTTATGTTTTGTCCTTAGCATGTGCAGATTCTGAGTCTTGTACTAAAGCCAAAAGGTTTAAACCTAAATCCAGTGTCATCTCCCTCTCAATCATGTTTCTTTCCATCTTCTTAAAACTTGGTTTTTTTTTGTAAATATTTGAACTAACTAGTTCATTCAGCATCAAGTTTCTCTTTACTCTTCTTTTTAGTGTTTCTACATGTGATCATGTTACTGATGCATGACCAGCTGAACAAAGTGACAACAAGTAAAGTGATGGACTGAATAACTGAACTGAGTTGTGTAAGGTGCACCATGTCCTTTCCTACAAATACTAGTACGGGAGACTAAAACAAACAGATCTTTGTCAACAAGTCAATAAATGTGATTGACATATAAAATATTAGATAAATGTGTCATAAAAAGAGTAAATAAAAATGAAAAGAATACTGAGTTTATTGTTTATTTTTTTATGCTAAACTAATGAAAAGTGAAAAAACAGGAGAATATAGAGAACTAGTGAGAATAAATAGTTCATCTCCCACCAGTTAAAAGCAGTTTGAACCTATTTAATGTTACGCATTAAATGTATATTTAGCATATTCATTTTACACATATGTGTGTGTAAAGTGGTAAAATTAATAATGCTGAACGAGTAAACTGATGGTATGTATCCCTACCCACCTGATGTATGAGGGTTATATTACAGTCCACTGGGGGGGAGGACAGGGAAGGGAGAAACTTCCCTATTTATCTTCTGCTGTGCTGCCTGGCACACATGTTTAGCCCGGGGTGACTGCAAGCAGGAAGTATTTCTAAATAAAAAAGAAAAAGAAACTCCCCCCAAAAAACAGGGCAATTCTAGAAAAATCACTGGCAGGGAAAAATCCCTCCCCCCTCGATGTCTTTGGCTGGGTCATTGCATAATTTAGTAATCAACTAAATTAGGTACGGAGAGATGAACTTGCAGCTCGTGAGCATTTGTGTCAAGTTCATCGGCTTTTGCAGGAAAACGGCGTCCGTGGTTTAATGAATCTCAAACTGCCTCTGATTTTCATCTGCAGCGATGAGGGAGGGAATTATCCGGGGCCCCTGCACACACACACACACACACACACACACACACACACACACACACACACACACACACACACACACACACACACACACACACACACACAGAGGAAACAGGCACCATTTGGTGTTTATGTAAATGTGCTAAAACAAAATGGCTGACTGCCAAATCCTGTCAGTAAACAAAGCTTGTTTGAATGCCAGGCAGTGTTGTTAAGGTGGACCGCTCAGGATGGAGTCTGAGCAGTAGGTGTCCTAGCGAGACCGAAACACCTTAAACGAGGGCGCTGGTGACCATGTAAAACAGCCATTAACTTGTGATCAGATGCAGGAACGCTGGTCTGCATCTCTAAAACGGGAACATTGTTCCTAGGCCTCTTAGTTTGGATGGGGTAGGGGTGGGGTGAGGTGGGGGGGGGGGGGGGGGGGGGGTGTTGGTTGTCATGGCAGCTGAACAACCAATAATCATTCAGAACAGAATAGTGGATCTGACCTAGATCAGCTTGTAAGTTCTAACTGAAGGTCCACTTAAGCCATGCTATCTATGAAAGCTAAAATAATCGCTGTCGACAGATCTGCGATCGCCACAGAGCTCTCTGCCTCCTGAGCAGCCTCCTGCTGTGGTCACTTCAGCAGGAGGACATGGATGTTTTCTCTGCAGGCCGGCCCTTTCTTACAGAGTCAACCAGAGCAGAGAGCTTCTTAATGATGCTGTTGTATGTAGCTCAGATTAAGGTTAACCTGCAGGCTACAATGGTCATAAAGGATTATTTTTCCTGTGCCACAAGTCTAAATTTTAAATAAAATTCAGGTGAGCAATCTGACCAAAATACGATCTTATCAGTTCATTTTTATGTATATCAGTTCAGATTCACAACAGTTACTTCAATGTGCTTTATATTACAAGTTAAAGAGCAAATAATATCATAGAGTCCTATGATATTATCTGATGATCAGATGATCCCCTGTGAGCACCACAGGGTGACAGACAGAAGAGTTCCCTTTTAACAGGAAGAGACCTTCAGCAAAACCAGTCCCAGAGAGATATCATCGGGGGGAAGGTGGGGAGGTGCTGAATGAATCATCAAACTCATGAATCTTTTGTGTCTTGTTCTTTTTTTTTTTGTTCTGAAAGTTGTTTCTCTGCTGAAACAATAATCTTTGCAGTCACTCTATAAATAATATCTTAAATTATATCGAAACAAATGTTATTAGAAAAATAATATCACTGTTGGAAAGAAGTGGAGTAGCTGCTTAAGTTTACAGCAATTCCTCAAACTTTTGGACTCCCGGCACATGGAAGTATGACATTTAAGTAGCACATTTAAAAAGACCACAGTACATCAAAGTGCTTCACACAAATGCCGCAGTGCGGTTTACAACAATAGACAAATAAAAGAAGATATACTGTAATGGTTACAGTAACAATTACAGTTGTGTAATACAAATCCAGACCGGGGGAGGTCCGAACTAATTTGCTTCGAAGGCTAGATTGAACAGGTGAGTTTTTAAGTGTGATTTAAACGATTCAGTGGATTCTGACATGCAGATATCAAGTGGAAGATTATTCCTAAGTTTGGAAAAAGAATGATTTGTTGCGCTTTTAGAGAAGTGGGTGATAACATGACAAACTGATGTGGTGTGTCATAATCAAGTCCTCATATTGTTTCTGTTGTCCCAGAGATAGCAGTAATGGGAGTAATGAGTAAAGTATGCTTGTGTTATTACCACTTTGTCTATTTATATGCTCCTTTTTCCTGATACCACAACATTTTATGAATTCAGTCTGCTTTTTCAGCCCCTTAGCCACGGGTCATGGATACTTTCAGTAATGACAGCTATTGTTTTTCCTACATTTTTAAGCGTACTGGCTTGTTGTCAACTTTTGAAAACCAGTATCATTTATTTCATCTGGGTTTACTGTCTCAATCACCTCTTTGCTGTCCACTGTGTATCTGTGTCAATAAAGCTAAAGCGTAGCTATAAGTAAGAACAAGACAAACATTCGGCATTGTTTGCTTTGTCTGTTTTTTTCCCAGGTGCTGTGAATAACCACTGGGGTGCTGCACCCAATTATTTTTTTGGAACACTTTGGACCTTGTTGTTTTTTTATTTATTTATTAGCATTTATTGAATAAACATATTCAGTCTCCATTTCAGCGGTCAGATTTCTGAATGTCCCTGAAGGCCACAGCAGGTATATTTAGCCCTCTAGGAAATGCTGAAGTGTGTTTGGAATCTGAAACGATCATACTGACCTTTTCATCTTTGGGGAGGAGGGAACACTCTTAATACTTAAGGAAAAAAAGAAATATCCATTAGCTCTGTGTGTGTGATTAATTGGTGTCATTGTGTGTGATGTATTTAGGCCATTTCCTAGCACCTCAGAGGCAGCAAGCAGCTAAATTATCCAAAGGCCCAAATGCAACAGAGAGGGCTTACTTTCATCTCTTTTCTGCTTCTTAGATGTATACATATATATATATATATATATATATATATATATATATATATATATATATATATATATATATATATATATATGTAATGTATATATGTATGTAATGTATATATGTATGTAATGTATATATATATATATATATATATATATACATTACATACATATATACATTACATACATATATACATTACATACATATATACATTACATATATATATATATATATATATATATATATATATATATATATATATATATATATATATATATATGTAATGTATATATGTATGTAATGTATATATATATATATATATATATATATATATATATATATATATGTAATGTATATATGTATGTAATGTATATATATATATATATGTATATATATGTATATGTATATATATATATATGTATATATATATGTATATATATACATATATACATTACATACATATATACATTACATATATATATATATATATATATATATATATATATATATATGTATATATATGTATATGTATATATATATATATATATATGTATATATATATATACATTACATACATATATACATTACATACATATATACATTACATACATATATACATTACATACATATATATATATATATATATATATATATATATATATATATATATATATCACGAACATTTAATTCTTATGTAGTAATTGCAAATGATTGAATGCGCAGATGCACAGATGGCGTTATATTTTATTTTTTTGACTTTTATTCAAATGCATTTTTACACAAGAGGCAGGACTTGAAGCAAAGCACGGACCCTCCTATCTGCCCCTGGCTCTCAGTTTGTGTAATTGTACAGCAAAGCTGATAATGATTAGCAGCGCGCCCCCTGCAGTGTTCTGCTGTTTGCTCAGCTTGTGGATGGATGAGAGGGAAAGAAAAATACACCAGCTAATTATTTCAGATAACGCAATTAAGATATGCATATTTAGCATAAATTCCATAAAGGAAATGTAGACGTCAGCAGATGCACTGTGTTTGTGTATCTCTGTGTGTGTGTGTGTGTGTGTGTGTGTATCATGAGCATGGTGGGATATTTGTAGCAGTCTCTGGTGGCAGGTAGCAACATTAATCTCACCCTGTTTTGGGTCTCTGAACTACACTGAGGTTACGGTGTGTCTGAGCATGCCTAGATGTGTGTTTGCCTCAACTATAAATAAGCATATCTGAAATCTTTTTTTAAAAACGTATATTTATCTCTGTCATCCTCAGCTCTGCACTCTCATTCCTACACACACACACACACACACACACACACACACACACACACACACACACACACACACACACACACACACACACACACACACACAATGTGCAATAGGCCAGGTGCCTGTCTGGCTGCAGTGTGTATTTGTGTGCATGTAATGGTTGGTGTGCATTGGTTTCTACCTGCTAAACTAATGATCTGCAGCTGTCAGTAGTATACACACACACACACACACACACACACACACACACACACACACACACACACACACACACACACACTTGAAAAGGGGAGGAGAGGACAAAGCCAGGAGGGGAAAACAGAAAAAAAAAACAGAAATGAAAGAGGAAAAGAAAGGTGGGGAAAATGAGAAATCCAAAAACAGAAATGTGTGCAAGGATGGAATTCAGAGAGTAACACAAGAAGAAATGTTTTTAGGAAATCAAAATCAGCCACCATGAAGTGAGGAGAGATGAAAACATAAAAGAAACAAGAAGTAGATCATTTCTGGAGAGCAGAAAGAAAAGCACATGAGAGAGAGAGCATAGGTGGATAAATTAAGAAGTTACAAAATAGATGTCATGGAAACAAAGGAGAAAGTGAAGGAAGAAGGAGACAAAAAAGAGGAGGGAAAACTTTTGGCATTCATCCAAATAGGAGCCTCTTCCTCTCCAGTGTGAATGCTGTTGCATGTCATTAGAGCTGCCAATCAGCAGCTGCCAGTGCTCTGCTGCAGCGTGCAGCACCATGCAGGATGACAGCTGCAGCCGACGCACACACCCTGAACAATGTGTGCTTCAGTGCTTTAAATGGCTCCTACCCACACTGGCAGAGTTTAAGGTGACCTGCAGGCCTCATCGGAAATGGAGTCGCCTTACTTTTGCCAAAGTTTTGGGATCTCTGGACCAAAACATCCACCTGTTGGAGATATTCCAAATTTATTGTTATAGTTATACATGCTGTATTGAAAAATTTTTTAAATAAATAAATAATCTAATTTCAAAAGTTCTTTAATTCTGCAGTCGTTCAAAACACGTCCCATTAGAAAGCGAGTCTCACGTGGTTTCCAGTAGGTATGTATGCTGTGCGTCCAGAGCAACATGTTGGACATTTGTAAACATTATGAGTTTTTTTATGTAAAACTTCATTTTCAGCCGTGTGTTTTAAAATTGACCACATCTGTATCCATTACTTTAGAAAATAAAGCCTTTCTTTTTGATACACCCTGTGTTATCACACATTTTAATTTGCATTTGTTTTAATATGTGTTAATATGTGGATTCTTGCAGAAATCCTTCTATCCTTCTTGTTTGTTAACAAAAATCAAAGTAAAATAAAAAAAAATGTAAAAAAGATGACTGAAAAAAATAATCTAAGCACACGAGAAGCCACATTAAATGCCTACCAGGATAATTCTCACTCTTCACTGTGTGATAGCTGATGTAGCTCAGAGCCCACAACGCACACCTTCAGGCTTTGCAAGAGCCTTATTATTTTCTATGCAAGGATTTTAAAAAATGACACAAGAACTGATACGAACATGGCCAAAAAGTTGCAATTGTAGCAGCTTAATTTTAGAAATGCAGTTCAATTTTAGTTCAGACCCTAGAGGCCAGAATGCTCACCGCTCCACCACCCACCATTTCTTACAGATGACAACATTCATTCACACACCTGCTGCAGACTGAAGGGAAAAAAAAAAAGTAACGTCACCGGTGGTCACACTTGAAACCGATACCCTCATTCAGTGAAGCAAAGTTTTCCAGACAGGGAAACCCAAAAGTCAAAATACTGGGACTAGAAGAATGTGCGTTTTCATGGCAACCGAGTAAATATTTAACGGTGTTTGTTCAACTGGTGAGCTGATGGCTAAAGGCTCCGTCTCGCCCTCCTGACCCCTGTCTGCGTTTCAACCTGTCAGTCTGCTCGAGTGTCTGTTCCTGAGTGTTTCCATCCATCTGCATGTCTTTATCTCCATTTAGCTTGGGTGATGAATGCAATAAAAACAAAACATTTAACTCTGGTTAGAAGTGTATTTGTTGCTTCTCTACATGCTGATAGTTTCTCTGCGGAAAGATTCGCACAAAGCAACAAAAAAAGGTTAAAGTGGAGATCAGGGTTTGGGTTGAAAGACCTTTGTTTTGATGGCTGCTTCAGAGGGTTTGCAGACCCATCCATCCACCCCATCTGGCTTTGTCACCCCACTTTTTTTTGGTGGGCACTCTTTCTTTTGTGTGACACTGCTTAAAGAATCCAACCCAAGACTTGACTGGCTCTGGGAAAACTGCTCAATATACACAGATCAGCCAGAACATTAAAACCACCTGCCCAATATTTCAGGTTCTAGACAATCTTCTCACATGTGATCCAAAGACTTACAGCACAAACCAAAAACTTGTGCAGGGAGCAAATGTCTACTTCTCTTTCAAACTCATCCAGTTTAAGTAGAGGGTCATCGCTGGTGATAAGAATGGCAACCCAGTAGAAGAGTCCAAATTCTGAAGGCAGCGTATCAGCGTGACCAGCATGCCTGACATTTTTTATAATACTCAAAGCTTGAAATTTTCCAGCAGGATGAGGCTGTCAGCACACTGCTCTGAGGGAGAACACTCAGGAAACAACATGAACTGAACCTGAACATTGCGTGCTGGCACACGGAGCACTGAATTTTTTTAATCACACAACAACAGTACTGGCTCTCCACCTTCTCACCACATTATAACTTTATAATGCGATGCTCTGCTGGTATTTGCCTCCTTGTGAGTTCATCCACTTTCCCAAAATAAAGGTAAAGTTGAAGGACTGGACACACACTGGACGAGACCCTCTATACACGTCAGACATCAAATTCAAGGGGACAGAACAGGACTGGGCAATTCAAAAATTGTGGCGGTGACAGAAGTTGTTAGAGCAGACGATCATTGGGGAGTTTGGCTGAATTAAAATAAAGTATGGCTTTGATATTTATGGGTTCATTCCCAGCTTTGCGATCACATCTTGTACTGAGAAGGCCCGCTTTGTGCCACCAGAGCATATTTCATAAGATGTTGTGAAGTGTCCTGTGCTCTCTGATGTCAGGACGTTTACAGGGGTTCCTTTTTGTAACTGGTGTGGCTATTCGGTAAATCCAGAAAATCCTATGGATGTTTGATTGAAGGGTCAGCCCTGTGTGACCGCTGTTGGGTGGTGCGCGCTTGATCTGTGTTTCAGGCGTGTGGTACTTGCCTCAGTAACTTCCTTTTCCCAGCACAAAATCACATTATGAAGCCATGATTAATGTTTTTCAGCTGTCAGTGGTTTTAATCTTGTGCCAATGGACCTCTAATACCCTTAAGTGGCCAAACAAGTGCTTCCCTAACTTTCCCCAATGTGGTTACTTCAAACACAACCTGCAGCTCTCTGGGTTTGTTTTACCTAACTTTTAAACTCTTCTAAATTTAATCCACTGATTCATCATTTTCTTAGACTTTTTCTAAGATGTGGTAGAAAGAAAAAATCCCACAACTGTTGCATATCTGCGAAACAAGAAGCTACTCAACTTCTTAAAGGCGATCAAATGTTTTAAGCACCTTTCTTCTCTGTGGCTGTTTGTATGACCTTAAAATTTAACCCTGATCCCTGTATAGCATCACAGTAAAGAAATAGCCTGTGGCCGGTCAGTTTGACTCTCAGCCAGGCTGTGGATGGAGTTTTTTCCTTGCCACATGTGGACAATAAACGTGTCTCTTGACTTGAGCTGAATGAAGTAATGGTAGAAAGTTTAATTTGGAAAGAAATTGTTCCCACAATGGAGGAGGATGACTCAATCCACAACAGCTGCCTTAACTCACCCCTACAATATGTATGTGTGTGTGTGTGTGTGTGTGTGTGCACGTGTGTGTGTGTAAGAGAAAGAGGGGGATCAGATAGCTGAGCATATTTTCTCACCAGCTGACTGTATGGGAAATGGATTATCCCAAAACCTGCAGGTTTACATTTCATTACATTTCCTCCATAAAGCCACAACCTCAGCCTAATGTATCACAGTATCAGACCCATAGTTGAAGTTAATGGAAGGGGAGGCGCTGCAAGGTGCAAAGGTATTACAAATCATTTCCATGTTTTGATACAGACCTTTGTTTATTTGTTTGTTTTTAAAAGATTTTATTACCTTTTCCACATAGGTTTCTTTTTTTCAGATGTGCTCTGTTGTAACCTTTATCTGTTCTTATTTTGGCAGAATTTTACATGCGGGCACAGTCTGGAAGATGATCACCTTTGCATTTTTGTTTCAAGATTCTGTCTTGTGTCCACTGGATGGATGCAAGTGTGATATTCATTCGCTTCTTATCTCCAGTTTTAAGATAACTTGCAGGGTTTTTTCTGCTAGCTGTTTCATTTTCTTTACCAGCTTGAGATTGAACCAAAACAGTGAAGATGCTGTAAAACCATGTGGAAGTGGCTTTATTTAAAATGGCCAGCAGGGGGGTATTTTATTTGGTTACAAAAAAGTCTAGTAGTACTAAAGTCTATGAGAAAATAATGTTGCTGCTCCTGTGATTAAGGATTTCCGTAAATACTTTGTTTACAAGTTTAGGGTGTTATTTGCTAGTTTCAAGTCTTAATTACATAATTATATGTTACTTTTTTTTTTATTACAGTCCCACCTTTGGTCCAATATATGAAGCAGGATATTTTCCAGGTGATTGATGATGTGGCTACAGTATGAGCCTCAGTTTCTCCGTTAGATCCACTCTATGCTTCTCATGTTTGCTCTCATGAAACAACTACAGGCTTCACAAAGAGACTTAATTAACCACAATAAATGCAATGACAGTGGTTACAGCCATCTTTTATATACAGTGTATGTGCAAAACCAAACATGACTAAAAGCCTTTGCACAGTTTGACTGGCCAATAAATATTTGATCCTTAAATGTTTTTTGCAGAATAACTGGCAACAGTAGGAAACATGAGTAAAGAAATACTGTTTACAGCTGAATTTGTATGTTTTGCCATAGACGTGGGGTGGACTATTCTTGGTGGAGTATGACTATATTTCTTTTTACTTTAACAGATTCAATCTAAATTTTAAATTCAAAAACACATTAGATTATAGAGCGGTGGAGAAAAGAAGCCTTTTGGGTGTGATATTTGCAAACTTGGTAGAAGGGCATTACCTATTTCACTAAGAAGTCTTACATTTAATCTGTGCAATTGTGTTTTCATCGCATCTAACATGTCTAACATGTGGTGTTAATGTGACAGCAGCTGGAGGTCAGAGGTGAACACACGTGCACATACATGTGCACACACACACACACACACACACACACACACACACACACACACACACACACACACACACACACACACACACACACACCTTCCTCCAGAGCAGCAAGCTGCACCTGCAGTCTGACAAATGTAGCAGCATGGCTGTGTGTGCATTTATCAAGTTACAGCTTTTTTATAAATTTGTCTATGTCGTCTTTAAAAGTGAGAAAACAAATCAAATGAAAACACAATGACTGGATGGATGAATGAACTAAAAGAAGTAGCAGAGAGAAAGTGGAATTTGAGAAGGAGGGAAGGGCTGTGCTCACCGCGAAGATCTGGCCCTGCATCTATGAAAGGACTTCCCATCCAGTGCACACACACTCAGAAATATATATATAAATTCCTGTGTAAATCTGCCCATGCAGGTGAGGTTCACAGTAATGTGGCCTCAATTTAAACACAGATGTTTTTGTTTTGTTTTATTAGACAGAATTGAATCTGATTTTGGTGAAATGTGTTATCAAATTTTAATGAACATCTTTTTTTGTCCTTTTTTGCTGTGAGGAAAAGGTCTGTCATCAGTTGGGGGTTTGCGCCCTCTGCTCTGGGTAATTAGGCGGTGGTAATTAGGGAGGGGCAAGTGCTGCTCTGTCCTGCACCACCAACCTTCCTGTCAACTCTTTTGGGAGCAATGAGGGCAGGTGGGGGGGCTGGTGGTACAGTCCAATAATCAAAAATATAAAAACCTATTATTAAATGATATAGTTAAGTACTACACATTAAAGCACCAAGCCTAATATTTATGTTTAGTTTCCCTTTATCATTTGTTGATGGTTTATTGATACTGAGATACGTGTGTTCGTTGATATTCAGTTTTAGTCAAATTAAAAAAATAAAAAGCATACGACATTATTTTGTTATCAGAAAAACAGTAAATTCTTTCTATTTTATTATGTTTTACACTGCTGGTTATCATATTTGTATTAAATTAAAGGGTCAACGTTTACAGTTCTTTTTTGAATAAGCAGGTTTTTTAAATCATGTCTCATTCATCTCGCTCTTATTGCTGTGCTGTGTGTGTCATGCCGAAGAGCACTGACGCTGTGCATGTGTGTGTTTTTGAATCCAGAAATTAATTCATGAAAAACATCTTAGCAATTAAAAAAATCATGTTTTATTTATTTTATGTCCTCTGCAGTTTGCCTGCTCTAAATAAGGTCATGACCCGCTGGCTGATCGCTGTCCACAATCTGCTGTTCTGCAAATCAAAAGGTGAGAGGTCACTCTGATCAGAGCTGCTTTCTGCAGCTCCACTTCTACTCATGAAATTAATTAGAATTTAATCTATAGAGTTAATCAAATGTAATGAACTGAGGCCAGAGCAGAGGAACAATCTGGAATCGTCTCTGTGGAGGATTAAAGCCTCGCATAGTTTGCCTCTGATTATGTGACATCATTATAGTGACTGCTGGGTTAAGCTGAGGTCATCTCTGGTTGGTTTAGTTTTTGGTGCAAAAACTTAGCTTTGTTGCCAAATAGTTTAAACTAAATAGATCTTATCCATTTCTGAAAAGGGTGGTAAAGGAGGGTGTGTAAAGTGTAAATAAAAGCAATCATTTGCAAATCGTTTAAGTGCAATATTTAACTGAAAATAATAAAAAGTGATTAGGATTAGGGCCTTGATGTCATTCAGTCTGAAGCGTATGCATACTGCATCTAGAGGTGATCGATCGTTTGCTCTAGTTGCACCGGAGCTGTGGAACAATCTCCCGATTGGCATCCGGGCGTCTGATTCTATTCATTCTTTTAAATCACAGCTAAAAACATATCTTTTTAAACTTGCCTTTTCTACCAGTTAAATGCTGGCTTGCTTGCAGTGACCTATTGACCTATTGTATTAAATTCTCTGCTATCTTTCCATTATTAGTGTCTTTTATCATGGTGGTACAGTCTTACCTTGCTATAACCTATGTGCTGCAGTTTACTCTTATTGGTGGCTTTTATCTGTGAACATAATTCGTTACCTTTATGTATTTGATGTTAATGTGTGAACTGTTTTATTTTTTATTGTTTTATGTAAAGCACTTTGGTATGCCCAAGGCTTTTAAATGTGCTCTATAAATAAAGATTGTTGTTGATTGTTGCATGTTGTGTGAAGGACCCAAATGCAGACTCTCAGGCAGCCAGAGATGATCTCAGAATGAGACATTTATCATTTTCCTGTTTGCAAAAACCTACAATATAAACAATAAGTCCAAAAAGGGAACGCTGAAGACTAAAAACTACAAGGAGACACACGCCGGGAATGAGAAACACTATTGCTAGGTGAACAAACACAGGAAGCTGGGACAGCTGGGCTGAATGAGACACAGCTGAACTAAGTCACAGAAGATGTGAAAGTGACGAAAAACTAAAAAAAGCAAAGCACAAGGATTCACAAAATAAAACAGGAAGTGAGATAACTAACTGGGAAAACAGACACATGAATCAGCTAAATAAGGAAGGATAAGAAGATAGGATGCCGAGGAAAGAATTAAAATCTAAAGCAACACAGACTAAAGAATAGGGTTCAATACACCAAGGGAGAAAAATCATGAAAACATAGAAACATGAAACAAACACAGAGTCAAACAATATATTTCAATAAACAAGGATAGAAACGCAAAGCAGGTCTAATGACCCCAGATCATGACACATGCTTTGCTTTGACACTTGATTGCTTTTTGCTGCCCTTTGTTCTTTACCCAAATACCATTTAAGAATAAGTAAGTAATGTTGCAAAGACGCGGGGGATCTCAGCATCTACCCTACATAACATTAACAACAACTCTCCCGGTGATGGAACATTTTAACATATAAAAAATAAATAAATAAACACGATTCAGAAATGACGCTACCTCTGTTGGGTCTGAGCTCCTTTAAGATCATTTCACGAAAATTAAAACATTCATGTGACTGACCAATGGAAATTTGGAATGACTTTTCACTAAATTAGACATGCATGTCAAAGAGGAGACTATCCAGCTTGCACTCAGTGCACAGTTCAACAGTTCGTGGCAACTTGCACATCTGTGAGGGCACCACTAATGCTGAATGGTGTGTAGACAGGGTATGGAGCAACATATGCTGCCAGGCAGACAACGCCTTTCTCAGAGAAAGCTTTGCTTATTTCAGCAAGATGTGATAAGGCCACACGTAATGTTTTTTTAGTTTCTTTTTCTGTCTTTTTTTTTAAGTATTGGTGAGAGTTTAAAATAAAGTTTTAAATCAGCATATATTTTCAGAAAAAGGAGTTTCTTTGGAAATCAGTTCATGATTAAAAGCAGAGGAATACTTTATCTTTAACTTAGGTCACATTATGTTAAGCTACCTCGCTTTCCTACAATTAGAATAATCATGGATCATTCACTTTTCCATACATCTTCATGGAGGGTTAGAGCCTGTCCCAACTGTCACAGGGTGAGAGGGAGGTACAGTACACTAAGAGACAGAAGATTGTGAATTTTTATTTCCCGTTGAGCGCTCAGCTGCCAATAAATGCCATAGGATTATCTATATGTCTCAGCAGGAAGGGAAAAACGGTCAATGTCAACTCTGAAGTAGAGCCTTTTCATAAAATCTGACCTGATCTCCAAAAAATTAAATAAAATAAACTGCACAAGAATATCACCCATTCACTGTTTTGATCCAATCGATGGTCAGGTGGGTTACTGTCACTTTTGTCCCTGAAACTTTCCCCTTCATCTCTTCTTCTTCCTCTTGTTCTTTCTCTCTGATGGACTAATTATTGTCGTTGTTCTGCCACTCGCGCTGCTGGCTGCCAAATGGAATTAAAAACCAATTATTGATAAATGAAGAGTGGCTTTAGCTGTGTGTGTGTGTGTGTGTGTGTGTGTGTGTGTGTGTGTGTGTGTGTGTGTGTGTGTGTGTGTGTGTGTGTGTGTGTGTGTGTGTGTGTGTCTGGAACCGAGCCTAGACCAGAGTACTACATCTGTCATCCAAACGCCGTGACAACCACTCATGTGTGGCGTCGCATCCTGTGCATTCAACACACACATCTGCACAGCCACGCCTTCACTGCAGGAGAGTGAGTGTGCGTGTGTTTGTGTATGAAACATGTTTCACTGTGCATCTGTGCCCTCATATGTGTGTATGGTGCATGTCTGTGACATTTTAGCATGCACATATGCACATGTGTGCAGATGTGTGTGCAGGTGTGTGTGCAGGTGTGTGTGTGGGCAGGTGTGTGTGAGTGAGTCAGGTTTGATTCTGTCTATGAGTGAGTTTTCGTTGTGTGTTCTCTTTTTGTGTGACAGATTGACATGCTCACAGATGGTGGATGATGAACATATGAATTTCACTTCACACTTTATATGTTGACGTGACAACAGTGTTAAAGCACATATGATGGCATTTTCCTTTTTCAAACAAAGTTTATTGATCTGTGTAGAGGTTTAGATCACTGTTGATCACAAGATTTGGGATAGAAGATGTAAAAGTGGACTGTGACATGTCGCGTTTGCCTCCTCAGGCAGTCTAATAATAGCTGTGTTTTAGAGAAAGTCCTTTGAGACAAACTTGATTTTCTATAAACGGCTTGTTAAATTTAAATTTGAAGAAGGAAGAATGATGGAAGTTTCTATAAGTGAAGCTCAAAGACTAAAATTTCAAATTGTTGTACATGACAATGAAATAAATTAAGCATTTAATCACAAAAAGATAGAAGAAAAAGCATAAATGTCAGTATATCGCCTGATAAGGACATGCCTGCAGCCTCAGTTGGAGGGGTGTAAGTCTGTGATTTCCTCGGCATGTTTTTGCTGTGACTCATCCTGCCAGTGCTGGTACACGTGTGATTAAGCAGTCAGGCTGGCATTGGATTGGTGAAGTTTCTTTCTAATTCCTAAAGCCCTTTTAAGATGCAACATAATCAAGCCGGAAGTGAAAAAGTAACGTTCAATGCTTCATGACATTCATGAAAAGGAAACTCATGTTCACATACACCCCCACATGATACCAACCACACAACCTCCCACACCCACAAAAATAAATAAATAAATAAATTCCCATTCAGCCACACAAATCAAGAGATTAAAGGTTGTGACATTGACCATAAAGAAGAGTTAAACACGTTTATTACATGTGTCTTTGATAGAGAAACTTCACTGCAATGTGTAAATTCATATAATGATTAAAGTAAAACTGAAGAAAGCAAAAATGTCTTATTTTAAGCTGCTTAATATCAAAGATGAGAAATCTTTTCGATGAAGCACTGAATGCGCTTCGGTGTTAATTTGTTTTGATGATAGTTTCAGTTGTCTAATCTGACTAGAAATTTGTCGATCCATTTACCTAGAGTAAAAATCTTTAAATTTACTTTAAAAACTGTTGTTATTTATTAAAGATTGTAGTAACTTTACAAGCACATGCTCTGCTGCAGTCCGCCGACCCATCCAGGGTGCAACCTGCTTCTCACCCAACAGTGTGTGAAATAGTCGCAACAGTTAATCTAACGATTTGTGTTTCTGGACACAAATTTCATAGAATTTCCCAGCATGCTTTGTGGCCTTAAACAAGACTCTTCTTTGGTCTGCTCACACATGTACTGATTTTTGACTTTTAAAGGTCCAAAAAAGATTGCTGCCTTTGATACCAAGGTTTGAGTTGCAGAAGTCACAAGTCAAGATTTTCACACATAATTTGAATTTCTTTTAAACATGGTAAGTAATTAAAACATTTTGCTTGTTTCAGTTTAAGCATTGACAACAACTTGGTTAGGTGTAGAAAAAGCTTGTGGCTTAGGTTAAAAAATAGCAGTTGCCACATTTTTTAAAGCTTTCTTGATCGCTGTGATGACACCTCTCTGCTTTCTCTGAACAAATTATGTGCTTCTGACATGAAATATCCTTCCTGCTGAAATACATTACTTACAAACGCATGCTCACTGACACACACACACAAACACACACGCTGACAGTTCTCACTGAAAATGAGAACTTTTTCTTGACTATTTCACTTTTTTTTCAAGACTGAGCTGAACAGCTGTGAAAGGCTCAGTTGCCCCATCACTCCCAGCCTGAACCGGATAAACAGTTGAGAAAATGGACTGATATTTGCACACATTTAACAGTTAAGGTAATATTTACAATGATTTCTTGTATTTTTCAGGGTTTGAAGTTTCTTTTTAGATAATTTCCTGCTGTGTGTTGACAGTAGTCATCCTCTTTCATTCCAGTTATGTTTCCTTACACTCTCCTTCTGAGAGTGAAGTGAAGAAGGCTGTCTATAGTCGAAGGCTCCTCCAAATGCGGCCGACAAATGCGTCCTCCTTTTCCCTTGATCAGAAGGACGGGTTGGGTGTATCTTTTGTGGCCCATCATATCCCAGCATTCATTGGCAATCAGAGGTTGAAGACAATATTTTGGGAAAAATGGCGGACTGTCGAAGCAAAGCGGTCCAGAAATAAACTTTTAAAAGTAAGTACTGGGTTTTTAATCTTACTAAAAATATCCAGCAGAACAAATGTTAGCATAATGAAAAGTCTTAAAAAGTTAAACTCAGCTAACCTTCGGCTAAATTACATGACGTTAGTGATATCGCCAATTAACGTAGCTCGGATCATACAAGCTTTGGTTAGTTAGTTTAGTTTTCTGTTGAAGCAGGGTCTGTTTGGCGGTGTGAAGCCAAAAGTACTAAAACGTTTTAGGTTAAACTGAGCAGAAGCTTCACCAAATATCTGGCCCGTGAACTGTGGTGAGGAAATGGACTCGGGTAGGCCGGGTCCTTCAAAGGATGCAGGCCCTGAATTTGGACAAAGCCTTCATTTTACTTCCCCGCCTTCCTGATTACCAGTCCCACCTAGTGTTGTATCACCTTTGCTCAATCATGACTCATCACTCTTTGCAAAGTTTCAAGTTTTATATAGGCTTTTTTTCTTTTCTTGCTGTGTTTCTTCTATTTTCATGAAACTTTTTCTCAGTTTAGAAACCTTTGTTTCTATAAGATGGTGGATTAAATGTCTACATTAAAAAAAACAAACCCAAAACACCCCATATGACGATGACCTGAAATTCTCCATGAAGACCAACATAAAAAAATATAAAATTGATGAGGATGATAACTGGATTAATGCACACGCACTTAGTTTTAAATATTACCTCGTGCTTGGGCATGAACAGCAAATTATTATTAATCCCAGTAATAACGGCTTCACCATGAATCCATCAACTGATCTTTATCTGTGAGAGCAGGGCTATTTTTAGAGCTGCTGTTAGGGAATTGGGATGTGTGTATGTGTTTCTAAATGTATCTATATATATACGTATAATGGTGTGTGTCTGTGTGTATATTTGTGGGGGTCGTGGGACCAGAGTTGTTTTCCACCAAATACTTTTGTAATTACATCTGCGAGGGGGGGAAACACGTTATCTGAGCTTGCTAGTGGCCGACGGCGAACGCTTTGAAATACAGATCCTCTTCAGTGCGGCGACGCCAAAATACTGGTAATAACTGCTGATAAACAAGGCAAGTGTAATTGCATCTATTTGCATTTTTAAATAATGCCGCTGAAAAATAAATGTGTTTGCTGTAAACAGTGGCTGCTAGGTGTAAACTGCAAAGAGGAGCGTTTTTTTCTTGGGGTTTTTTTTTCAGCATTTCCACTTGTTTTCATTTCAGATTATCTTTTCAGCTTTTAATAAGATGATATATTATCTCATTATTTCAAGGATTAATATTTGTATTGTTTCAGAGGTTAAAGGCAGAGAGTGGCTGCTGTCCTTCAAAAAGTTAGAAATGCCTTTCACTGACAAAAACATTTTGTTTGCATTTTTTTTTCCTAATTTTTGCTTTCAAGAGACACAGAGCTTGCAGGTTAGCGTGGCCCTGAAACTATGAATCTGATTGATGTGATATCAATGCTTACTTTGAACTTTCAAAACTTCCACAATTAAAAAGGAAAAACGGAAATTCCACATTACTGCCTAAAGACGACCTTCTGCAGACAACTTTATTCTATATCATAACCTGCAGCTGATTAAATGTGTTTTTCCAGGTTGACCAGCTACTGACCATGTACTTCTATATATGTACTTCTATATATACACATATATTCTGTATTTTTGTAATAGGACTAAAAAAGTGTTTTGACCAATTAAAACCATCAGTGCCGAGTCAGTGGAGCCCAGGATATTTCTTGCAACTCATATTTGCTGTGCGGCTGGCAATCATTAAATTACAAGATAGTTTAGACAGTTTCAAGATGCATAATGACACACCAATGTGCAACCTCCAAAGAAGCAGTTTCTCAAGGTGTCATTGAGTCAGGCTTGAGTGGCACTGTGTTAAAATACCCAACTTTACAGTATTAAAAGGATGCTTACAGTCTGGTACAAAACAAAAAAAATCTGGCCTCTATGGATATTATTGCCCTTCATTATCCACCTTGCTGTTACCACCTTGAGTCACTGGTCCTAGTCCTTTTCACTGTGTGTGTGCTGCTGGAGCCTTCATTTTTAAAAATAAATTGTTTGACTAATATTGCGGTTTGCTATGAGGTACAGACCATCCTGGAAGCAGAATCAGTTTTATTGCCAAGTTTGTACAGGAACAAGGAATTTGTTACTTTGTCATATACAAAGCAACAGTGGTACAGAATATAATGTTTGGTGTTGTAGTATTTTACCAGACCAATACTTAGTGCTAATCAGTCAGTCTCTGCCTTGCACCCATAGTTAGCTGTTTAATAGCTTATTAGCCAAACTTATCATCCATATAAAGTTCTGGCAGTAAACGTGTTGGTGACCAAACACTAATACTGAAGCTTCAAAATGTGGCTTTTCAGAATGGCCAGATTGTTGTTTGCAGGTTTTTTTTAAAAAAAACCAAAGACATGAAATAAAAACTAAACAAAAAAATGTCCAGTTACCTTTGTAGGAACCAGTGTGATATTAGACTTTTGGAATGATGCATTGTTTTCAAAGTTGAAACCTTTGACAGGCTCTGTACAAAAGGACAATGAACTGTTTTGGGTTGCATGGAGTTCCTTACACTTCTTTAGGGGATAACCTAATTCTCCCTCTGCCCCTAAAGAGATCATCAGGGAACTGGTAGTTGTTAAGAGATTAAGAAAGAGGTGGGAAATTAATTTGCGCAATTAATTTTCCTATGGGACTATATGAGAAACTGGGACTGTTGTGGAGGGCAGCACCAATAAGATGAACTGAATTCTGGTCAGCATCAATTGCCCACCCCTGGATTAAGACATAGTTTTGGATTGGAGACAAAGTCATGGCAGGGGAAACACTGCTAAATTTCATTCAAAATATGACAACTGCTCATCTGGAAAAACAAACCCTGTTGTGCCCTTTCGTGGCTCCTACAGACAGACAATCATTTCTCAGTTATCAGTTTTTTGTTGTATTTGATAGTGTGAATAAAATTTAAGCAATCAGACGGGGAAAGATATCTGAACAACAAGACGCGGATTATAGTAGAAGGTCCATGTCTTTACTGACAGAAGAACTTCAAACTCTGCTAAACAGCATTCATACTTCCATCTCCATGTACCTCCCCCACTTATCCTCTTATGTCTTTGCATGCTCACATATCTAATTTCTCTTTCATCCTTCTTCCTTATCTTCTGCTCCATTACTTCATTTTCCTTTCTTTTTCCCTCTCTCTCTCCTGTTCCCCGTACCTCTCTGATTCATCCTTCTTTTTCATTCTGTCAGTCTTTTTCATTTCTTCCTTTCTCGTCTCCAAATGTGCTCTCTTCTCATTTCCACTTTTGACTTTTTCATTATATCTTTCTCGCGTCATTTTCCTCCAAAAATGTCTGTTTTGACATTTCCTTCCTTCCATCTTTTCCTCCTTCACATGTAGCCTATGTTATGACAGGGGTGTGGGTGTTGGGTTTGGTTTAATTAATACCACAGCATCTCCCAGCTCTGCTCCCCTCTCCGGCTCCGGACATTAATCAGAGGTATTTTCGGGGGAAGCGCGGCGGCGCAGGTGCAGATCGTCGGGGGCAGAGAGAGAGAGTCAGATGATGTATGGAAATACACGGCAAACCCTGATCCGGCCGTCCAATCATCATCCATCACCACCCGGTCGCCGGGCGAAACAAGCTATTCCCGCCAATGGAAAAAAGGGAGGCAACGGATTTAACGTCCAGCTTTATCAGGACAAACAAGGTGGACGGTTTGTAAATGGGACGACGGAAAGTTCCTGCATGTCCATCTGGACACACACATTGTGTTCTTTAATGATTTCCTACATTTCACAGGATGCAGAATTCTAACTGGAAACTCAAAACATATCTAAATGCTTCTGTTTCAGACCAAAGAAAATTCTCTAAAGCTCTGCACTGAACACACAAAAAGTTCTTCTGAACATATCTTTAAAATCTTCTGTTGTGTTTATTGCTTCCATAGTGTGTAAAAAATGTGAAAAAGACTTTATAAAGTTAGTTTTTCTTGACTTCTTGTTGAAAGGCTGATACTTCTACCCTAATTTAGAGTCCTGATTAGGCAGATTTTACACACACAAAAGCCTTGAATATCCATTTGCAATGTCAAACACAGACCCACCAGCTTTCTTGCACAAAATATGTATAATGTATGTCTGAGTCCATGTGTTATTCACAGTGAGCAAGTTGGCGACATGTGCCCTGTCTCATTTAAACTCTATCAGCATCCTAAACCCAAACAAAGGATTTCCAATAGTGAGAACATATCTGAGCCTAATGTTTCCTGTTGTGTGCTGCATGTGAGAGAAAACACTGAAAACAGTGTTATTGTTCACCATAAACAACATTACTATGCTTAACCTCCAGCGCTATGTTTTTCCTTGGACTAGAAAAACATGCTACTCTTTTATAGTAGCTTTGCATCAAAGACATTTCAAAGTATTCTTCATTTATCTTTTATTTACCCTTGGTACAGTTGCTTCTTTCGTATTCTGTCTGAAACAAACCATTATTCAGTTTAAGCCATCTTTCTTCTGATTGGCTGACCCTCACAAGCCAAAGGTTTGAACACGAGGTGGGCGGTGCTTCTGTGCTTACAGCCTGATTTCTGTGCCTGAGATAATCATATTAAGTATATCATATATAGCCAAGAATACAATGGGATCAATAAAAGGGCTGACAGGGATTTCTAATCCTCGTTATTTTAAACATTGGCCACGATTACAGTAATAGGTACATCCACCACATAAACTGTATATTTATTGTAAAAAGGAGAAAACACAACACATCCACTTTAACCACCAGTGGGCTGGACAGTTTGTCACATTGGTACAGACTAATCTATAAAAGTATGAAATGAATATCTTAATCTTAATCTTGAGTTTCGCTTGCTATAATAACTTTATATATACAACTCTGAAAAAGTTCCAAGTATATTAATCCAGCTGTTAAATAGTCCCCAGAAAATGCACTTCCCCTTTTGTAAATTCTAAAAAGTTGCCAGCTATTTAAGCTGAGTGCAACAGACCAGGACACCAGACGACGTCACGTGGTTGGTTTTGGTCTTTTCTCCATATTTGTTAGCTAAAAGGAAAATCTAAAGGAACAGCGGCCTTTAATTATAACTGAAGACAATTACAGCGTTGACACAGTCAGATAAAATGTTTCACACCACTGGGCCAGATCAGGGTTGAGGACAAATTAATTAAATCTGACGTAGAGTAAATTAATTGTTGATATTACTAATTATCATATAAAGGATGATGGTGATGGTCATGATTAGAGAAACAATGAAAGGACAATAACAAGCAGCGGGCGACAGATAACTGCAATGGTAATTGCTACACCAATAATGTCAGCGTTATCTGATTAATTATGATAATGTTGTTAAACCAATCGAAAACACACAAAAATATCTTTCTCCCTCACGATATATGAAGCAGCTCATCTGTGAACATCACTGAAATTCAAGGATTTTTACTTCCTCTGGGTTTTTTTTTTCCCCCTTTCTAATGCAGAGTGCTAATACACTTCAATGCAAACACACTCTTAGGTGTGTGTGTGTGTGTGTGTGTGTGTGTGTGTGTGTGTGTGTGTGTGTGTGTGTGTGTGTGTGTGTGTGTGTGTGTGTGCGTGCGCACGTCAGGTCAGGCATGGTGAATGCAGATCAAATATTTCTGGTTAATTGGGAGGTTTAGTACCACGCCGACTTATCCCATGCGCGCACATGCACACTTAATGTTATTACTTGCCATTCAGAGACTATTTAGTCAACTCATTATTAGAGCTAATACCCTTCACGATTAACAGTAAAAATCTGCCTCTTATAACACACACACCACGGTAATCCAATCACCCTGTGTGTGTCTGTGTGCAAGACAGGGAGAATGTGCAGTTTCACATAATTTACATAATTATGTTTTTAAAATACAGAATGTAACTGTAAGTAAGTTAACTTAAAGTCAATGTGAATTCAAATCAGGATTGTGCAGCGTTTCCGTTTTAACTGGAACTCCCAAAAGGTTGATTCTGTTCATCTGGACGTAGCATTTTCTGTGGGAGAAACATTTTGTCACTCATCCAAGTGTCTTCTTCAGTCTCAGCTGACTGCAGGTTTCCCCAACCTAATAAACAGTACATTTGCATAATGACTGAAACCAGCACCACTGAAGGAACAATGGGCTGTGAGGTGTCATGACCACTGATCAACAACCACTGATCAAAAAACGTTTCTCCTACTGAAAACACTACATCCAGATGAACAGAATCAACCTCTTGGGATCTACTTACCTGGATGACTGAGCATGCATCAAGACATTTTAACTGGAACCGTTTTCTGTAAAGTGAGTTGCAGACTGTAAAAGTGAATATACGGTGCATCTAGAAAGTATTCATAGAGCCTCACCTGTTCCACCTTCACACATTCACCTCACCTCAATACCAGACGGGGGCAGACAATACCCCGTAATGTCAAAGTGATCAAAAACTTCCAATTCTTGCAAAATTATTAAAAATAAAAAACAAAAGTGTAACATGTACATAAATATTCACAGCCTTCACCATGACACTCAAAATTGGGCTCAGTGCAACCTGTTTGCACTGATCATCTGTCAGGTATGTTTAAACATGGTTGGAGTCCACCTGTGGTAAATTTAGCTGACTAGACGTGATAACACTCGGTTTATATAAAAGGTCCCATAGCTATAAAAGAAAAATAAACAAGCAATGAAGTCCAAAGAGCTGTCTGTAGACCTCTGAGACGGGATTGTATCGATGCACAGATCTGTGGACGGGTACAGAAACATTTTTGCAGCATTGAACACAATGAGCACAGCGGCCTTCACCCTCTGTAAATGGAAGAAGTTTGGAATTCTTCCTTGAACTCTTACAGAGCTCCAGCGTTACTCTGTGGAGAGTGGAGACACAACCATAAAGACAACCATTCCTGTAACACTCCACTAATCAAGCCTGTATGGTAGAGTGGCCCTATCCTGACTTAAAAGCACGTGGCAGCTGAGCCCACCCGGAGTCTCCCAAAAGGCACCTGAAGGACTCTCAGACAACTAGAAACCAAATTTTCTGGTCTGCTTAAACAAAAATTGAACTCTTTGGCCTCAATGCCAAGCACAATATCAGGAGGAAACCAGGCTCATCACCTGGCCAATACCCTCCCTACAGTGAAGTTCAGTGGTGGCAGCTTCATGCTGTGGGGATGTTTTTCAGCAGTGGGATTTGGGAGATAGCGCAGGGTCAACGGCAAGATGAATGCAGCAATGTATAGAGAGCACTAGACCTCAGAGTGGGGCAGAGCTTCATCTTCCAACAGGACAACGACAATAAGTAACAACTCCCCTTTCAAGTTGATGGAACCTGAGAGGCTCTGAAAAGAAGAACGGAAAAAATTGCCCAAAAAGTAGGAGTGTCAAGATGGTAGCATCATACTCACAAAGACACGAGGCTGTAATTGTTGCCAGAAGTGCATCAACAAAGTATTGAGCAAAGGATGTGAATACTTGTGTACATGTTCCGTTGTTCTTGTTCTTGTTCTTGTTTTACTTTTAATACATTTAGCAGACTTTCAAACAATTTTTTTCACCGTCTCATTAATGGGGAAAATTTAATCCAGTTTAAAATAATGCTGTGTAACATGACTAAATGTAACGAAATGTAAAGCGCTGGGAATACTCTTCAGATGCACTGTGCATGTATATGACAAGGGTTCCTTCCAATATTGGTGGCAAATGTGTTTTGGAAAACACATTTGTGATACTGATTTTCATCCTCAAAGATAACATTTTGTACCGCATATCAGTAATATGATATGATGTAGCAGAGACAGTAAGGGCTGGATCACAACAATAGGCGTTTTCAGGAATGTCGGGAAATACATGTGAGGAAAATCGCAGCTATAAAGAACGAACGTGACCTTTGGTGAATTCTATAAAAGCTGCTCTTTCTTTTCCTGGTCCTGGTATTTGTCATGTTGACCCACTGTCAAAATTTAATAAATTTTGCCATTAGGGATTTTCCATTTGTTTGGTCCAAACAGGTGAATAATAGATTAAACCCTCTCAGGATCAAATTAAGTTTTTGTTGCTACTGCACAAAAGAATACCTGCAGTGGTACTTCTGAGTAAAAAAAAACCCCTCATAAAATATGTATGTGGGGTAATCAGGTTGTTAGCTTTTACTTGTTGCAAATCTGCAACGCCTGCCTTGAGAGGGTTAAAAGAGTCAGTCTGCAATTGAAGCCCCAACTCAAACCCTACACAGTTTGGTTATTTGGTGGCTGTTAAAAGGTTAAGAAGTCTAAACTGGACTTCATTATCAGTGCTAACACAATGATGATATATTGTCACACTGAGCAGAAAGACTTGACTATTTGCACATCCTGCATATATGGAGAACATTTTTAAAATTAAAAATTTGTCTGCATCCACGCTCATTATGAGCTTGACTGTGTGTGTAACAGCAGAGCAGTTAAGCTAATGCTCTGGTATTAATTTGAGGGGGAGGTTATCCTCCTAAGGTTGTTCAGACATGGCCGCTAATCTCACTGGCGGCTCCCCTTTTAATTTAATTACAGTTAACTGTGTTAATATTTCATTAAAGTATTAGTTAGAAGAACGTGTGTTTTAATCAGCCCGATGCTGCTGCCGCAGAGTTCATTCGACCCAGTGTCGTGCTCCGTCCCTGCCGTGCCATCATCCGCTGTCTGCTCATCCGTTTGTTCTCTCGAGACTTCCTCATCCTTTCATCCCCTCCTGTGACAGAAGCTGCCACACACAGACACACACATAAATACAACAAGAACACACACTTATGCAACTGTGCGCATGCAAAAGCGCCGGCTAAATGCCTAGGAATAAATGTAAATGAGAAGTTTTTTGTGTAATCCCCTCCACCAAACAACTCGACTCCTTCTCTCCACTGGCCAGAGCAGATGTCTCTTGTCAATGTGAACAAGCATCAAACGACAAGCCTGTCATATTTTCATATTTAACTATTCATCTCATTCTAATTTATGGAGCTAGGAAACGCACGCACACACACACCATGAGATATTTAACATTAAGCACGAAAGGTTTCTCGCAGGACACCTTAAGTATTTGCATTTTCTTATGACCTTAAGTGTAGGTAGCATCTATTGCCTGAAGACAAGTCCTTCTCTATACTTAGTACCTCAGCTTACTTTGCTGTGTTGTGTAGTGCAGCGGTTCCCAACCCCCGGGCCTCGGACCGGTACCGGTCCGTGAGTCGTTTGGTACCGGGCCGCGAGAGTTGAGGCTCAGGTGTGAAATGTATAGTTTTCAGGGTTTTTATCGGTTTTCAGTGTTATTTTGTTATCGTTTCATCGTTAACTCGGTTTTCCTTGGTCTTTTCACGTGTGTTATGAATAAATCTTTTTTTCGGTACCGGTACTAGTTTTATTTTGTTGTATTTATCCGCGACACCTTAAAGGCCGGTCCGTGAAAATATTGTCGGGCATATTTGTGACGCAAAAAAGGTTGGGGACCGTTGGTGTAGTGCACATCATGCAGTGCTATGACTGTTTTTTCTGTCACGAATAACAAGACAGCCCAAATTTTAGTCACCTGAACTTAGATTGTTATTCTTTACTTCTCTATCTACTATTTTCTCCAAATAACTTTTTCAAATTTTATAGAACAGAAAATACTGTGACTAAACCATGATATATCTGTCCTACATTCCCATGGCTTGTTCAGTATTCCAGCCACACTCTGATCCTGATCCTCATCCTTGATCTTTGACATTCAGTGACTCTGGTAATTCTCAGCTGTTTGACACAGGATTTGGTCTGCTGCCCGTCTCTGTAGGAAAGACACCATTCACTTCTCAGAAAATAATTTCCTCCTTGGCTTCAGTTTTCTGAAGAAATCACTGGTTTAGCAACCCCCGAATATGAAGATTTGGGGAAAAACTCAAAAGCCAAAAAACCCCACAGTGGCAGGAAGTCGCTGTACAATCACTAAAGACTTTTTCCATGTAGGAGCTGCCACCTTTTCTCTTAGAAACAGCACAGGCTACAGTGTAGTCACACAGTAAGCTACCTGCCATGTGTGGTTTGGTGGATGGTGGTCATGTAGCACCACAGTGACCAGAAAAAGTCTAATAATAGTTTTGATGTTTTTGCCAGTAAAAACATTTTCAGAAACACTGTGTTGCATTCAGTATCAATAGATTTATACTGTGGATTTCACCAAAAATCAGGATTTTCTTCCTGATTTCACAAACCTCATTTATTTTTATCATTAACCAAATTAGGATGGAAAGAAAGGTTTAAAGGGAAAGTCAAACAAATCCTTCAAAATAAGCACCATTCACTGCAGTAAGAGCAGCCTATTGAGCCAACTTGTAGCCAGAGCTGGTCATCTACTGGCAGTAACTACAGAGTGATTGCAATCAATATCAGACTGTCAGACAGAATTTGCAGGTGAAATATTAATTCAGTTGTATCTATCAACATCTATCTTCCCATCAATGTCTAGCTGTTTTAGTTGAGTTTGGAAAGAATGAAACTGCACGGAGAAAAAGTTGGGACAAACTACATCTAATACTGAGAAAAGCTAGCAGTGAGCTTGTCACTCACCAGTGGCTTTATAGCGAAGTTGCTTTACTGTCGAATTAATAAACCATAAATAAACGTAATGCTGTAAATTTATTGGTTTAACTTAAAAGCAAGTTTGAGATGCGTATGCGTATTAAGTGCTCATTACAGATGCGTGTGCAGAACAGATGGCGGGTTTAGATGCAGTGTATACAGACTGATTTACCTTACATTAAAGAAGGGATGATGGACAGAGAAAAGAGCAGAGAGGGGGAGCTGAGGAGTAAAATAGTATTTTTTTTTCACTCCTGTGTACATCCATATAATTCTGCTTATATACTACTTGTATATTAATATATGTACACGTCAGTGGTAATATTTGAAGCTTTGATACACAGATGGTAGTGACGTCTACACCTGCTCTCTACAGGGCTCCGTGTTCTTGTGTGTGTATGTTCGTGTGTGTGTGTGTGTGTCCAACACTTGAAAGAGACCTGTCAGCATTCCTCTCTGAACTACCTCTGTCGTCTATTAATCTCTCTTTCATTCTCTCATGCCGCCTCTCTCTTCCTTCCTCTGCCTCCCATTAATTCTTTCTCACACTCTTTTTCTTACGCTTTCCCTCTCCCTCCCTCCCTCTAATCTATTAATCTCTCTCATTCCTTCCTTCCGTCTCCCAGTTTTCTTGCTTCTTTCCCATCTTCCGCTCCTCTGTAATCCCTCTAAGTCTGCGCTTTTAAAGGTGTGGCTTGAATAGCCACAGTTAAATTTGATTTACTGCTTCTGTAATGACCACCAAAAATATATAGAAGGCAGTGATCTGCAAATCATTTGAAGTGCATTTAGATAAAAATAGTACAAATGCAATGTGTCAAATGTTGCAATGAGAAAGTTTGTTGTTATTGGCAGTGTGGATTCTTTCAGCATTATGTGTTTTTAGTTTCATCATTTCTGTTTGACAGGTCTCAAACATTTTGGAGTATTTAACTGTGGAACCACGGATACGTGCAAACCTGTACACTCCTTCACAGAGGGTTGTAGGCCTGCCCATTTTCACTTTGCTCTTACCCAGTCATGTTTCTCACTGGTTGCAGTAAAATGTAATTGTTGCACACACCGGGTTTCTTTTAACATCACACAGTGTTGCCTCTTGAAAAATGATAAGTAAGGAAATGCCACAGAAAACTAAAAGGAACTAAAAGATGATTCTAAAGTCAAAAGAGAACATTATTTATTCATGTATTTGTTTAAATATGTGGAATCTGGTGTTAATTAAAACATTTCAGTAAGGAGCTGGAGGTCCTAATGTGTTTTATTAATTGTGTTTCATATTAGTGCAGTTGCCATGCACAAACACAAGGATAGCCTCATAATTAGTGCTTCCTATGTGTAAAAACATATGCTTTACAAACACATATAGAAACACTGCCAAGAGGAAATCAATAAGTTTGGTGTAATGTGGATTTTTTCATGTGATTAAAATATGTTTTCTTGGCTGTGAGAAATACAACTGACAACTTCACATATGTTACAGTACACGCAAAGGTGTGGAGGCAGAGAGAGAGAGGGGGGGAGAGAAATTACTAAGGTGTGTGTGTGTGTGGCAGGTGTGAATCGAGGGGGGGAAACAGAGAACTGTTTACAGTGCTTACACAGAAACAGACTCATGACGATCATATGGAGGTGAAGGATACTATATTAAGTTTTTAACCAACACTTCTGCCCTTAATGCTACAACTACTGAGAACAGTACTTCTACACCATCAATACAAAGCCACCACTAGGTGACAGTTTCCATGACTGAAATTTGAGTGTGAAATTGCCTCCAGTGGTCAAAGGCTCCAAAGTAAAACGCACGACTTCAGCATTGAAATAAATAATTGTGGGCTTTTTTTGGATAGTTTCTACCATACAACAATTGGTGAATTAACCAAAAAACTAGTAACAGACTACTAGTCTGTTACTTGGGATTGTTAGCAGATATGTGTTCAAATGCAGAGTGCAGAAACCAAGTGGTTGCTTCATTCATTTTTATGTCAAGTCTATGTTACCGCCAGCTATGGAATGTAAAAGGCAAGTGCCATCCCCAAGCTATTTCAAATAATAAGGCCTTTTCACCAAGCTGTTCCCTCCTTTGCACTCCCTTGTCTGCGCTGCCCTAATCAGCGTCACCTATGCTGTACTTACACCTGCTTCCAATTAGCCAATCACCTCTTCAGTATAAATATCTCCTGCTTAGCCCTCCCTAGCCACCAGATTGTTTTAAGCTTTTCTAGTCATTATCTTGAGTCGCTAGTATTCCTGGGCCATATTCCAGGAAGCATCTTCAACAAGGTTTGATTTTAAAAATAAACTCTGAGCTCTGAGATCGGCAACTTTGAGTTTCCTGTTCCAGAACAGCTGATCAGAGTTAATTCAAGTCTGAGTATTTTCACTCCGAGTTAAGTACACGCATGAGTGGAAAAAGAGAGCCAACATCAGTTGAGCTCTGATACCATGACTCATCGTGGTAACGGGTAAATTAAGAGTCTCCATTTTAACCAAGTGAACCGAGGATTATGAACGTGTGCCAGTGTGCACCATGATGTTTATCACACCAACCCTCTGCATTCTGTACATTGTTACCTGTATGTACAAACTTCAGTTGCTTATGTTTATAGGACCACCTTGTGTCTTGCTTTTATATTTTGTTTTCCCTTGCTGTAAGAGCTCTGTAACACCGAAATTTCTCATCTGTGGGATAATAAAGGTTTATTCTATTCTATTCCTTCGCTACATCCATGAATCTTCTTTGTCATCTTGCATGTTTCGTCCTGCCTGGAAGCTCCATATCCAAACTGTTCTGTCCAATATATTAACATTTATTTTTAAAGCTAATTATTCAGCTGTAACCTGACAGCAAATGACTGGATTCAGATTCGGTCTGATTGATGAGCCTTCCTGCTGAGCAAGCGGATTCAGATGCAGACCTTATTTGTTGATCCACTACGGTTGATGCAGTTCGGAGTCACTGGGCAGATCCACTGATTTCAGACACTGTACCTTTCAAATTGTAGTTTGACATCATTTACTGACTTGAACCTCAATGCATGAACACATTTCATCACAGATGTAATCAGATTACTATTAATGTCTATATCTGCAGTCTTAACAGTCACCTAAGCCACTCACATCATCTTTTAGCTGTAAATGTGAACGTGGCTGATTACAATATGAAAAATGATTGATTACTGATCACTGGTATCTTTTCATTAAATGGTGATTCTGCAGTAATGTACAGTAGCCTGAAGGTTTCAAATGCAAGGGAACAGCGTGACAGCTGCATTACTGTCCACAGTTGCAGATTTAGAAAGATGGAGGCTACTAATTTAAATCTGAGCTGATTACAAATTTATGATGTAATTGCTGTAGCAGTCCTTATACACCGATAACCAATTCTTTGCTCTGCTTTGTGCTTTGACTTCACCTTTATGAAGGAAATGAAATGGGGTGTCAGTCAGCTGGTTCAGGTGCAGCAGGAGGGGAGGAGTCAAAGAGAAATTCTGGGTTTGTTGAAGAAAATCCTCCGGCGAGCAGGTTAAGTTCAGAGAGTCTGTTACCACGGTAATTGACTCACAGTTTAACTGTCATTCTCAAAGAGAAAACCAGGAGTTTCCCTCATCTCAGAGTTAACAAACTCAGAATTGTTAGCTAAATCTGCTTGATGTTTGTGAAGATTACCCTCTTGTTGGCTCCCCTCCTGGAAGGTAATACATTTATTGTTTAGATGTGGGTTGTGGACTTTGCTTTCCCTCCGTATGGTCTTTTCCACTAGCACCCACTTGACTCGACCCTAGTCAGCTTTGGTGAGTGGGGTCATTATAGCAAGGTCACCTGACAGTCCTGTGATGTCACTGGCATGCGACACAAACACAACACAACAATGGAGGAGATTCTTGTGAAGGAGTTGCATCACTCCCTGGCCAATCAGTGATATGAAGTCTGTTGATGTTACAACTCAGCTCACTTGGAGCCCTGAGTAGGTACTAAAAACTAGGCACTTTTTAAAGTTGCTAAAGGCTGTGCAGATGTCAGCTAGTTAAAACCACATGCATGACATTTGACATCGGTGTGCATGGATCTTCAGACTCTTCAGTTTAGGTGTTTTCAAAAACAACTGGAAGATGATGTGGCCAAGTACAGCAAAACCTGACCAATTGTTAGATAATTAGACTCAATCCAAAATGAAGTTGACACTAACAGAGAGGAAAACAAAGTTACCATAATTCACTATTATATAATTTAGGGCTGTTCGATATAACGATATATATCGGATGACGATCTAAAAACGTCTATCGTTTCATTTTACGATATCGTTTGTTTCGTGGTGTCGCAAAATAAACTGTTTATGGCAATATTTTTTCATTATTTTGATGGTCACTGTAGTGGCTATATTAATTTCTTAAAGTTCTCTCTTTCTCTTATATTTAATATAACCACACTATGGAAGGACAAGAGCCTGTCTTTATGCGTTGTCGTTAGCAACAATGACGATAAAACCATCGCGTGTCCGCCTGTTTATGTTCCACATAAACCTTTCAGAATAAAGCTCAAGATCCTGTTGAGACTTTTCAAAATAACCTGAATCACGTGAAAGATGAGAAGCAAGAAAGAGCCGTCAAGTGCTAAAAAATAAACCTTAGACTCAAATGTTAGAACAGGCTTTTCCCCGCAGCACACCGTCTAATAAACACTCACAAAGAAAACGGCGGCCGTCACAAATTGTCTAAAAATGTATAATTTCATGCTTCGGTTAAAACACTCGACGCCAGGTACACGACGCCCAGCTGGAAACACTTCACGCAAGTCGAGCTGCCCGAGAGTCACAGAATTTTCAGAAAATGTAAAATTTTTGTGATTTATATCGTTATCAGATGATAGATGTCTTATATCGGGATATGAGATTTTGGTCATATCGCACAGCCCTAATATAATTTGATCAAGTCATAATTTGAGATACACAGACTGATTTGCCAGAAACAGGAGGACCCGTCAAGAGATTAAATCCTTCCTGTTTTTAAGTTTGTTGATTTTTTTAAGATCTTAAAGTGATAACAAATATTTTTTTGTTCAAGCTGAGCATCTTGCATGGACATATCAGCTCTGGATATTCTACATTTTCCATCAGCTTTGCATTAGCCCAGCTTTAACAGAACACATTAATGCTTATACTGCTGCCCTATAACACAAACATTTATATCGTGTCATTTGCTGCTGTCAATTTTTTGCTAGTGCTACTCAATGCATTAGTTTACAGCCAGTTTTCACTTTTTTTCTGTCAAATATATTAAATGTCTTGCTCCAGTTTCTTGGTGTTACAGAAAGTAATTACCGCATGAGGTAATAGCTGGTGATTACTACAGACTGCTTACTGCTGCACCAGCAATTAACCTTTCAACTATTAGTCCTGTTTAAACACACAGCCCAACGCTAATGTAGCACGCTCTGTTTAAAAAGCAGACTGGGTAATTGGCTTTTTGGCATCAGAGTGGTCAGTATGTGTGGTTGTGTGTGTGTGTGTGTGTATGAGAGAGCAAGCGAGAGAAAACAAGCAGGTAGTTTATGTGTATAAATGAGAAAAATTCCAGATTCATATGAGATGGTGTGTTTACAATATGTGGGAAAAAGTTAAGAAAAAAAAACGTGAGTGGAGCTGGAGTGCGTGTGCATTATGAGAGGGTTTTTGAAAGAGACCATGACATCAGCTGGCTGCATCTCAGCAGCCAATTTTACAGAAAAAAAAAATAGAGGAAATTAATATTCCTACACAAACACCCCCAACATTTCCACCACAAACCTGCACCTGTTGAACGGCTGGCAGTGTGTGTCCACTTCTGACACTTGCATACAAATGAAAGTTGTTTTTTTTTTAACCTCCTCTATATTAAAGGATTGAAGCCCTGAATCTTTTCTTTGCTAGCTTTAGTTCCTTTAGCTGCTGTTGTCCTTTATTTTCCTGCACAGCAAATGCAGCATGGCCAAATTAACACAATCAGATTTGATTTCAAAACTGTTAAAGTGTCTATACAGTGGGGCAAAAAAGTATTTAGTCAGCCACCGATTATGCAAGTTCCCCCACTTAAAATGATGACAGAGGTCAGTAATTTGCACCAGAGGTACACTTCAACTGTGAGAGACAGAATGTGAAAAAAAAAAAAATCCATGAATCCACATGGTAGGATTTGTAAAGAATTTATTCGTAAATCAGGGTGGAAAATAAGTATTTGGTCAATAACAAAAATACAACTCAATACTTTGTAACATAACCTTTGTTGGCAATAACAGAGGTCAAACGTTTACTATATGTCTTTACCAGGTTTGCACACACAGTAGCTGCTATTTTGGCCCATTCCTCCATGCAGATCTTCTCGAGAGCAGTGATGTTTTGGGGCTGTCGCCGAGCAACACGGACTTTCAACTCCCGCCACAGATTTTCTATGGGGTTGAGGTCTGGAGACTGGCTAGGCCACTCCAGGACTTTCAAATGCTTCTTACGGAGCCACTCCTTTGTTGCCCGGGCGGTGTGTTTTGGATCATTGTCATGTTGGAAGACCCAGCCTCGTTTCATCTTCAAGGTTCTCACTGATGGAAGGAGGTTTTGGCTCAAAATCTCACGATACATGGCCCCATTCATTCTGTCCTTAACACGGATCAGTCGTCCTGTCCCCTTGGCAGAAAAACAGCCCCATAGCATGATGTTTCCACCCCCATGCTTCACAGTAGGTATGGTGTTCTTGGGATGCAACTCAGTATTCTTCTTCCTCCAAACACGACGAGTTGAGTTTATACCAAAAAGTTCTACTTTGGTTTCATCTGACCACATGACATTCTCCCAATCCTCTGCTGTATCATCCATGTGCTCTCTGGCAAACTTCAGACGGGCCTGGACATGCACTGGCTTCAGCAGCGGAACACGTCTGGCACTGCGGGATTTGATTCCCTGCCGTTGTAGTGTGTTACTGATGGTGACCTTTGTTACTTTGGTCCCAGCTCTCTGCAGGTCATTCACCAGGTCCCCCCGTGTGGTTCTGGGATCTTTGCTCACCGTTCTCATGATCATTTTGACCCCACGGGATGAGATCTTGCGTGGAGCCCCAGATCGAGGGAGATTATCAGTGGTCTTGTATGTCTTCCATTTTCTGATGATTGCTCCCACAGTTGATTCTTTCACACCAAGCTGCTTGCCTATTGTAGATTCACTCTTCCCAGTCTGGTGCAGGTCTACAATACTTTTCCTGGTGTCCTTCGAAAGCTCTTTGGTCTTGGCCATGGCGGAGTTTGGAGTCTGACTGTTTGAGGCTGTGGACAGGTGTCTTTTATACAGATGATGAGTTCAAACAGGTGCCATTCATACAGGTAACGAGTGGGGGACAGAAGAGCTTCTTACAGAAGACGTTACAGGTCTGTGAGAGCCAGAGATTTTCCTTGTTTGAGGTGACCAAATACTTATTTTCCACCCTAATTTACGAATAAATTCTTTACAAATCCTACCATGTGAATTCATGGATTTTTTTTTCACATTCTGTCTCTCACAGTTGAAGTGTACCTCTGGTGCAAATTACTGACCTCTGTCATCATTTTAAGTGAGGGAACTTGCATAATCGGTGGCTGACTAAATACTTTTTTGCCCCACTGTATATGTCCACACCAGAGAGAGTGTTAATTTAACTCTTTTTGGAGAGTTAGTACCTTAACTCTGATTTAGTGTTAAATACCAAATCTGTCTGGAGTTGATAACTTAACACTTATTAATGCTAACTAGGTGTTAAACTTTTATATATTAACTCTCACAGAGTATTTTATTTTAACTACATAAGAGTTATCTTCTAATTAATTCTAAAAGGTGTAAATTTTACTGTTCTGAACTTTTAAAAATTCCTTAGGAAATAAAAATTTATTCAAAAGAACCAAAAGAACCTGGAAAAAAAAACATTTATTTTGAACCACAACACCACAATTTAAAAACATTTTCTAAAACATGTAACAATATGGAACAATGTGCATGCTCTCGCTTTCATTACAATATTGTTCAAAGGGTCTGACGTAGGTGAGCTGATCAATGCAAATAACCGCATGCTCATTACTCTTTTCTCCAATATAATGCACATGTCCTCCATTCATCACTTTGTGGAACTTTCTGCTCTCCCCATGTTCCACCTTTGCAAACATATCCAATAAAGCAGTAATTAATTGCACAAATAATCTGTTTTCAGGCTTCAAGTAGCGCTATAATTTTGTTGCCAGCATTTCACCATCTAAACACTATTTTGGGTGTATCCAAGTTAGCAAAAAGTTTGACCAAATATTCATATGCAAGCTTTAGTATTTGCCTGCAAACAATAAATTTCAGTAAACTAAAACAGATCATTATGCTATCGCTGAGCAACGTGGCTAATGCCTTTCATATAGTTTTGTCTCAACTAAAAAAAGCCACAGAAGTAAAAGCTAACAATGATTAAAACAATCTCAGAAAAAAATGACCAAGTGTGGCAAACAACTCAGAAATATGGAGAGCAAAATGTTCTGAAACGGCTTCGCTTCAGCTTTGGTCAGAACCTGTGATGCTGGGGGGCGGAGTCTGTGAATTTACTCTATTAGTGTCATAGCCCCTTTAAGAGTTCAGAGTTAAGAGGTCAAGAATTAATTTTTCCATTGTAACGCTTACAGATTTGATATAGAAACACTCATTTTTAACACTCGAGTTTAACTACTATCATTTTACACCCCATTAAAAGAATGTGACTCTACTTAGAGTAAAATTAACTCTACTGACACCAAAAAATGTAACACTTTTGAATTTGCTGCGTGGTATTTGCTCCTTTTGAAGCTCAAATATAACCAGTATTTGTTACCTCGCTGTACAATCTGAACACAGAGATGGTCTCTCTGCACGAAGACAAACTTTGAGAAATACTGTCAGAGAGAATTGCTTGGGTTGGTTTGATGTTTCAATAAAAATGTCAGACTTTGGCTCAGGAGACTGCCAATTTCAAGCTGTTTCCCAGTAATAGATTTGTTGCCATAGCTTTGGGGTCCGGTTTAAGTAATTTCCTATTTTATTTTGAATGTTTTTTATTCCAGTTACTTTTACTTCTTTGTTTGGTTTCCTGCCATTTTTCTGTTCAATTGTCCAATCAGTTATCAAAGTATACACATCCCAGTTTCTTAGCATTTATTTGATTATCTTGGTAGTAACAGTAATCAAGTTTTTCTGAGCGTCACTATTTTGAATTCCTTGTATTGAAACAGACAAAAGCACTACCTACAAAGAGGGAAAATGCAACAGAGAACAGAGGGAGGTGCAAACAATGAATACGGTGAAGGAATAATGAGGGAACAGTCCACAGGTGAGAACACAGCTGACACTAATCCAGGCTAAAAAGACAAGGGGAGCAAAACTGAACATACACACCAAGCAGGACATGATGAAAGTAAAACAAGAACCAACACACACAGAGACTAGATGACAAAACTCAGAAAATACGAATTTTAAACATAGCAGAAATACAGCAACAACAGCCAAAACAAACCTTAAAATATTTAAGAAACCAGAATCAAAAAAAGTCCAAATGCATAAACTCTGGGTCACAGACCTGGGACCGTGACAATTTCATTCATAATATGAATGATTTTGACCAAAATGATTGTGCATTATTGTTCGTTTCTGTTAATATGCCAGTGTAAGTAGGTGTATTAGCTTGCTTGAGTTTGCTTAACATTGAGCCAATTATTCCTCACGTGAAATTTGTATTACACAGTTAAGAACTAAAACATTGTTAAAATGTGACTCCTAAGAAGTCCTTCCCCATAAAGGGAATAAAACAAAACTAGGCTTGAGTGCTGTGTGGTCAGGATGTTAATATTTGTTGGATGGAAAGATTTTTGCTTTTGTTTTCCTTCTCAGTTCTTACAGCATGCTGAGAGTGTGATAACAGCATGTTAATGGAGCCACAGCACTAAATATTTTGTGAACCCCCATTTGAAGAGTTAGACCACCATTCGTCTTCAATAAGGTACTGTATGACATTCCTACTGTTTTCCTGGATTATGTTCAATGGCAATGTATTTTTATTTTCAGTGCTCAGCCATACCAAACCTTCTGTGCAAAGATTTGTAGAAAGGACTTTTTTTTTCTTTTAAAGCTAAGGTTATTGAGACGTCATGGCTATCCTAAATAAATGATGTTGAGATGTGGTTTAGGTGAGACAAACACTTCATTTTAATAAGACAAAGATTGTATTTACCGTTAGTAAAAACAACTATTTTAAATTCACCTGCTTACCTTTCAGTGCAGAACAGTCAAGATTTACTTCCTTGCATGACGGGCTGGAACAAAATGTAATCTGGAGGTAAAAATGTTTGACTAACTGTCACAGGCTGGGTCTCCGACCCAGCACTCTGAGTTTTCTTTGTATTTGTCTCATTTTGTTATGTGATCAGTTTTGTGTTATTTCCTATTTTCCTTTAGTTTAGGCAGTTATTGTTCTTGGTTTTCTATGTTTTGGGGTTCTGTAATTATTCATCACGTATTAGGTCTGTTAAGTTGTGTTGTCATGTTTTAGTATTTCCTGTTTTATTCTGGCAATGTCATGTGTTCTTTGTTTATTGTATTTAGCTTTCCTCTCCTGGTCCTGTCATTAGGTTTATGTCTGTCAGCTGTTTTCCCCCATGTGTCGCCACTTCCCCTGATCACCTCATGTCTGTATTTAAGCCTTTTGTTTTCTCCATGCCATTGTCGGTTCGTCTGTTTACATCACCGCAGTCATGGTTATAGTTTCCGTCTGTTTAATCTCACCTCAGTCATAGTTATAGTTTTTTGGTCTTAGTACTTTTAGTGTTTTGTTTCTTAGTGTCTTGCCAGTTTAGTGTTTTTGGTCTCTTGGTTTATTTCCTGCCGGCATCGCAATAAAGCTTCACCTTCTGTTAAAACCTTACTACTCCTCATCGTCATCTGCTTTTGGGTCCTGTTTCCACACACACACCGGCGCACCCCGCCGTGACAGAACGAACCGACCAGTATGGACCCAGCGGATGCTGCTCTCACCGAGTGTCTGGAGGAGACTGCTCGGATCCAAGTGATCCTCGACCGCATCCTTACAGCGCCCGATTTAAAGAGCAAGCAGGTAATGATTAGCGTTGCTGAAGCTATCATGGAGAGGGATCCCCGCCTTCTCCAGCTCCCGGACTCACCTGCCATACTTGATGCCTTTACAAAGATAAAGGAGATGCTGCAGGCCCAGGGATTGTCGAGTCAGGAAAAGGCTTCCAGCACCCACCAGTCACAACAACCCCACAATCAGTCATCTCCATTGCTGCCTCCGGAACCTGAGTGTGTTCGTGTCGGTTCGCTGAGATTCGCCGCAGCGTCACCACCTCTCAGCTCACCAGTTTCCACGCCCTCATCACAGTTTCGCGATACTCCTGTCACAGTTCAGCGCGAGGAAGCGCCGGACACCATAGACTTGGACGACGACGAGCGCCAGTCTATATTCTGCGCTCTCTTGGAGGAGGAGCTCCGGTGGAAGCCGTGGCTCATTCCGGAGCACGAGCACTCTTTCCGGGGAACTCGACTGGCTCTCGGGGGACCTCGGAGTTACCAGGGACTTCCACCTATTTCACCGCCGTCTTCCACTCCTAAGAAAAAGCGGCGTGCGCGCCGCCGACGCTCCATTACACAAACACAAGTGAGTGACTATATCTTGGCACCTCATGTTTTTTCTCCGGAGGTTATGGAAACTGACACTACTTTTCCGGTTAATGAGCCCGGCTATACAGAGACTGTTTGCCCTGGAAAAGCTAGCCATCAGGCTCAGCTAAGCTGCTGTGGGACTGCTATCCAGGCCGGTTTGGAGACGGAGGTACAGCTGGTGCAGCCAATTTCAGTGTCAGTCGGAGGGCCCGGGGAGCCCGTCCGGCCTCATGTTTCGTTTGCTGGAGGTTCAGGAGAACCCAGCCAGCTTCATGTTTCGTCTGCTGGAGGTTCAGGAGAACCCAGCCAGCCTCATGTTTCGTCTGCTGGAGGTTCAGGAGAACCCAGCCAGCCTCCTGTTTCGTCTGCTGAAGGTTCAGGAGAACCCAGCCAGCCTCCTGTTTCGTCTGCTGGAGGTTCAGGAGAACCCAGCCAGCCTCCTGTTTCGTCTGCTGAAGGTTCAGGAGAACCCAGCCAGCCTCATGCTTCGTCTGCTGGAGGTTCAGGAGAACCCAGCCAGCCTCATGCTTCGTCTGCTGGAGGTTCAGAAGACTCCAGCCAGCTTCATGCTTCGTCTGCTGGAGTTTCAGAAGAATCCAGCCAGCTTCGTGCTTCGTCTGCTGGAGGTTCAGTTGAACCCAGCCGGCTTCAAGTTTCGTCTGCTGGAGGGCCCGAGGTGCCCGTCCAGCCTCATGCCACGTCTGCTGGGGGTTCAGGAGAACCCCTCCAGCCTCATGCCACGTCTGCTGGCGGGCCCGAGGAGCTCGTCCAGCCACCTTCTGCTTCTGCTACGCCTGTTCCAGCTTCAGCCTGTGCTTCGCCTGGCCCAGCTTCAGCCTGTGCTTCGCCTGGCCCAGCTTCAGCCTGTGCTTCGCCTGGCCCAGCTTCAGCCTGTGCTTCGCCTGGCCCAGCTTCAGCCTGTGCTTCGCCTGGTCCAGCTTCAGCCTGTGCTTCTGCTTCGCCTGGTCCAGCTTCAGCCTGTGCTTCTGCTTCGCCTGGTCCAGCTTCAGCCTGTGCTTCTGCTTCGCCTGGTCCAGCTTCAGCCTGTGCTTCGTCTGCTGCGGCTCCGGCCTGTGCTTCGTCTGCTGCGGCTCCGGCCTGTGCTTCGTCTGCTGCGGCTCCGGCCTGTGCTTCGTCTGCTGCGGCTCCGGCCTCAGCCTCTGCAGCTTCGTCTGCTGCGGCTCCGGCCTCAGCCTCTGCAGCTTCGTCTGCTGCGGCTCCGGCCTCAGCCTCTGCAGCTTCGTCTGCTGCGGCTCCGGCCTCAGCCTCTGCAGCTTCGTCTGCTGCGGCTCCGGCCTCAGCCTCTGCAGCTCCGCCTGGTCCGGCCCCGGCCTCAGCCTCTGCAGCTCCGCCTGGTCCGGCCTCCGAGTGTTCAGCTTCGTCTGCTCCTGCACGTCCTGCCCGGCCTGCCCGTCCTGCACGTCCTGCCCGTCCTGTCCGGCCTGCCCGTCCTGCACGTCCGGTCCGGCCTGCTCGTCCTGCACGTCCGGTCCGGCCTGCACATCCTGTCCGGCCTGCTCGTCCTGCACGTTCTGTCCGGCCGATGACTGGACGTCGTTGCCGTCATGGACAGCCCTCTGAACTACGCCGCCGTCATGGACGGCCCCCTGAACTGCTACGCCACCAGTGCCTCCCGCCCGGCCGGCCTCCTGACCTGCTCGGTCGCCGTCGCTGCCTCCCGCCCGGTCGGCCTCCTGATCTGCTCCGTCGCCACCGGTGCCTTCTACCTGGCCGGCCTCCTGAACTGTTTTCTGGGCTCTTGGACCGTTGGCCTCCGGGTCGGCCCCCTGAGCTCATGGATTTTGGACTGCTGGACCGTTGGCCTCCTGGTCGGCCTCCTGAACTTTTGAACTGTCTTTTGTTTTGTTGTCGGCCTCCGGGGCGGCCACCTGAACCGCTTCGCCATTCGCTCCTGTTCTGCCGGGTTCATGGTCGCCCTCCTGAAGTCGGGTCTCGGACTTTTTGTGCCATTGTTGTGTTTGCTCTGTGTGTTTTCGTTTCTTTGTTTTTTGTGGCCTTGTTTCTGGCCCTCCGTCCTGGGCCCCCGCCGCCCGCCCTTGGTGGGTTGTTGTGGTTTTGTTTTCTGGGTGTTTTCGGGCGTCTGGAATCCGCCCTTGAGGGGGGGGCTCTGTCACAGGCTGGGTCTCCGACCCAGCACTCTGAGTTTTCTTTGTATTTGTCTCATTTTGTTATGTGATCAGTTTTGTGTTATTTCCTATTTTCCTTTAGTTTAGGCAGTTATTGTTCTTGGTTTTCTATGTTTTGGGGTTCTGTAATTATTCATCACGTATTAGGTCTGTTAAGTTGTGTTGTCATGTTTTAGTATTTCCTGTTTTATTCTGGCAATGTCATGTGTTCTTTGTTTATTGTATTTAGCTTTCCTCTCCTGGTCCTGTCATTAGGTTTATGTCTGTCAGCTGTTTTCCCCCATGTGTCGCCACTTCCCCTGATCACCTCATGTCTGTATTTAAGCCTTTTGTTTTCTCCATGCCATTGTCGGTTCGTCTGTTTACATCACCGCAGTCATGGTTATAGTTTCCGTCTGTTTAATCTCACCTCAGTCATAGTTATAGTTTTTTGGTCTTAGTACTTTTAGTGTTTTGTTTCTTAGTGTCTTGCCAGTTTAGTGTTTTTGGTCTCTTGGTTTATTTCCTGCCGGCATCGCAATAAAGCTTCACCTTCTGTTAAAACCTTACTACTCCTCATCGTCATCTGCTTTTGGGTCCTGTTTCCACACACACACCGGCGCACCCCGCCGTGACAGAAACAATATTTGTGTGTAGATTACTTGACTTTTTTTAAGCATTCATTGATTCAGTCTTTCCACCACTTTCACAGAAAAACACATTTGTATTTATTTTCCCTGATTGGTTGAGCAAGGAGAAAAAATTAACTTTTTCTAGCACAGGTTACTTGTTAGTGTTATTGCTCATCAGTGTTAATTGGCATGAATCTATTAATACATGAGGGGAGGGAAAAGGTGGCTGAGAAGATGCTTTGTCAGATTTGCAGTTAGAGGATGTAACGGCATTGGGTTTGGCGGGTCTATAATAGAAGTATTTTACATCCTCTCCGAGTGTCAAGAAGTTCCTTCACACTTTTGCTGTTATTTATTTTGATGCTGTTTCTGAATCTAACTCTTTACAATCGGCAGCAGCTCGTGTCAGTCTTTTTTTGTATTTTTGTGTTGTACCGTTAAATTGTAGGAGACACTATAGCGCAGAATGACAATGAAGCTTTTGTGTGAGTGTTTTTGTGCAGACCTGCCTGGTTCACATGTAAATGTGTAGTAATATGTGTAGTTGCCCGTGTTTTTTATTATGCATGACAGCAGGTCTGAGGCCATAAAGCACCAATAAACCCAAACCTGAAATCATCAAGGAGGCTTCATGCTGGGACTAAGAGACAGTAAAGCAGAAGGAGTGTGAGAACTCACCAGTGTTGGGACAACATTAGCTCAGGTGTTATACATACATTGCTTCCTAGAGTCTGGGACACCATTGTGCAAAACAGTGACTGGGATTTTGGAATGATATGATTAAATGTCGTACATAGCTGGAATGTCCAGGTGTCTGTATACTTTCAGACAGACAGAGTTATGAATATTTAGTTCCTACAGACATGTTTTAGACATAGATGGATCCGTCACTTATATAAACTCACACTGTGTACCTAGGTATTGTTCAAGAACAATACATTATTGGACACTGTATAATTCTTGAGATTAATGAAGATCAAAAGATATACAACTAATCAGGTTAAATTTTGGTGAAATGTGTACAGTGCACCATCCATCCATCCATCCATCCATCCACCCACTGGGAGGCCACCACTTGCAGCAGAGCAGAGGTGGGACCAAGTCATTGTTTTGCAAGTCTCAAGTAAGTCTCAAGTCTTTATCCTCAAGTCTCAAGTCAAGTCTCAAGTAATGTCAGGCAAGTCAGAGTCGAGTCTCAAGTCACTGGTGTAAAAGTCCAAGTAAAGTCACAAGTCTGAAATTTTGAATTTCAAGTCCTTTCGAGTCTTTAAAAAAAAAAAAACGAAAAAAAGCATGTTGCAGTTATGCTAAATGTAAATATTAGACCATGTAATTTTTAAATCTGTGTTTTTCTCAACACATGACAAAATAGTGAACTTAGAAAATATACACAAATTGTGAAACTGCACCTCTTTAAAATGCAGCTCAATTAAACCTAGCTCCAAGAATAATTTTCACCGACAGTTCTGAGATAAGCTGCATGTTATTCTTGGATGCGGTTGTAGGACCGGCTTTAAAATCGCATGACAAAAATATCATACATATTAAAAAAAACTGTATCACCAACGTAGCCTGGAAAACATTTGCTAGTTAGATGAAGTCAGCTATCTCATCGTAGCATATTTATATGCATATTTATAATTATACGGTTCTTGGAGTGAGTGCACACACTCATGAAGTTTAGTAACTTCAGGTCACTGCAACAAGCCCAGGTACAGTTTACCGACGGATGGGTACAGGACCTTGAAATGCACCGTGTAGAAAGTAAAGACCATCGTACGTATCATAAGTTTACCAGTCTCACAAATCGTCGTCATAAATACACATTCGTTAACCGTTTATTAATATAACCTTTGAGCTCAATGGTAATTAATTAGCAGTGGAAATAATTTCTGGTAGCATCACAGAAATGTAGCAGTGACAATAATATTGTATGCTGTAATCGTACTGGGCAATTAGTGATACAAAACAACTGTTTTATTCTGTAAATAAAAGTATATGTTTTTGTCAATGTACCATAATAACAGAAGTGAAACACAATATTGTGTCAGGACAATTCACTATTTATGCACAATAAACAAAGGAGCATAGCGACAATTTCTGTTCAGCACCAGACTTGCTTGTAACCTATATCACCAATTATGTTATGAAAATGACGTATTAACTACTAAAAAACACTGACCTTTGTGGAAATGCTTGGAGCAGACTAACCTGTGAGCTGGAGTGTTCTGGGACGTTATATTTGGTCTTTGAATGGCTGCAATCCAGGCCATCCGTCGCCTCTTTGTTACTTCGGAAACATGGCTCGAACAATTTCTCTTCAACGATGTAATCCGATAACAACCGATCTCTTTACCCGTCGGCTTCCCGTGGCTGTCATGCGACCGGCTATTGCAGTTAATAATACAACAGCTTCTTGACATTTTTGTGTTTCTTTTTTTATCGCTGTATAACTGATTTTAATTGAAAGCCTGCGTGCGCTAGTACCGCTTGCCACGAGTTCCCAGAATCCTTTGCGGTTTACCCCTGAATGACGTCACATTTTCAATCTCTATATAATATGCGTGTTAAATTTTATATTTGGGGTGAAATATCAAGTCTTTTCAAGTAAACCGGTTCAAGTCCAAATCAAGTCCCAAGTCATTGGTGTAAAAGTCCAAGTCAAGTCACAAGTCTTAGAACATTTTTTCAAGTCAAGTCTAAAGTCATAAAATTAATGACTCGAGTCTGACTCGAGTCCAAGTCATGTGACTCGAGTCCACACCTCTGCAGCAGAGACCCCCAGGCTGAGAGTAAACCCTCCAGAGTGTCCTGGGCATTTCTTTTCCCCACAGGACATTCTCAAAAAACCTCAAATCAGAGCCCTCAGGAGGTATCCTACTCAGATGTCCTAACCACATCAATTGTCTGATTTTGATGGGGAGGAGTAGCAGTTCTTCTCTGGCCCTCTCAAATGATTAAGCTCCTCAGCATATCTGTAAGGACGAGCACAGCCACCCTCCAGAGAAAGCTGATTTCTGCTACTTGTATCTGCCTGGCTTTCCTTCTGTTTCTAAGCAGAGCTCATGGGTATAGGTGAGGGCAGAAACTTAGATTGATCAGTAATCATTAAAAACTGCTTTGCTTTCACTGCCGGCATCTGTCAGTCTCCTGCTCTCCTCACTTGGGAACAAGACCCAGAGATACATAAACTCCACACAGGCCAGCAACTCACCCCTGACCCGGAGTGGGCACTCTACTCTTTCCTGGCTGAAAACCATGTCCTCAGAGTTGGAGATGCTAATTTTCACTCCTGCTGCTCCAGATTCAGCTGTAGACCACCCCACTGTGAGCTGGAGGTCACTGCCTGATGAAGTAAAATAAACCACCTCATGAGCAAAAAGCAGACAGGTGATCTTGACGCCACCAAAGTGGAGATCCTCCACCACTTGGCTGTGTGTCTATGATTAACATAAACCGAGGTCTTCTGTCAAAAATACATCAACAAGACAAAACTGTCTGTTGTACATTTAAAAAATTAGGTTGGTTTAAGTTTACAAGTTTGGAAAGCACAGTTAAGTGCTCTTGCTGTTACCAGTGAACACAGGTGTCACCATACAATGAACACATAAAGAGCTTTTCATTTTGAGGTTCTGTATCAAATGTCATGATATATGACCAACATAAAACAAGTTGTACATATACTGTATATAGGTTTTGGAGTTTTGTCAGTAAAGTCACACAAGCATACACATACTTTATGAACACACACATACACACCGTCACACCTGTTATAGTGAAACCTTGGCAGAGTTTTATTGTGCCTGTTCGTCTGCTTGCCAATTTCAAGCGTTCCTCGTCCGTCTCCGCTAATAGACTTTGTTACGATGCCAGAGGTTCAGCGCGTCTTAAATCACTCAGCCAGTCCAACTCTGACAGTGCGTTCTGTGATGTTTAATTAGGAATAATAGTTTCTAATATTTCTCCAATTAGGGCCTGTCTCCCATTTAGTCAGGGGAGTTGTGTTAAGTGAAAGAAAGGCAGAGAAAAAAATTGAAAACTAGAATTAAAATGACTGTACAGGTAATGCCAGGTTGATGCATCCCTTGGGAAAAAACTGGCGGTGCTGATGGATTTCTGACTAATGATTCATTTAAGCTCTTCTCGGAGGAAATTGTTAATTAGTTTGAGGCTTAAAGTCCAAATGTTCAAAACGGTAAAGCGTGTTTTTTAAAAAAAAAAGGACATCTAAAAGGGATTGCTGGTGGGCACCTGTATGTGTGTGTATGGGGGTGTTGTTAAGGCAGTGATTTAAAATGGCTGGTTGGTGAACTACATGATGCTAAATCATTCTGCAACTAGAGAAACTGCTATGTTGTGGTGCCAAAACCTCACGAAGGCTCTATTCTATCTGTTTTTCATCCATAGAAACTAAACATGGGTACCTAGCATTGGTTAGTCCAGTCGTCCAAATCCTGAGAAGTATTTGGTGTTCTCATTTTTTTAGCCTAAAGAAATATTTGTTAAGAGGATATTTGTGGAAAGAATTTAAATCAGAATTTAAATCAGGTGGAGATCCCAACACAGCACAGTGCAGAGCAGGAATCAGTCACAACAGGTATTACATTGATCGAGTCATGAAAGAAAATGCTGGTGTCAGGGTGGGTTGCAAAGTGGCTTGCAGATGTGTAACTGTGGGCAGGCCAAAGCATCTTTAAGGGGATGTCCTGTGTAAAATTTGACAGCTGGATGCAGATTAGTTAATCGGGTGATGCTGTCAGGGTCCTGGGTCTCCTGACCCAGCGTTTTAGTTCTTTGTGATTTTTGTATTATTGTACTTGGTGTGAGTTTCTTGTTTCGATCCCTTGCCCTTCATGTTTCTCTATGTCCCCTCTGTTCTGTGTAAGTCTGTGTCTGCATGTTTGATTTCCCCTCTGTGTCTCTCGGTTCTTAGAGTCCTCTGCCTTATGGTTTATGTCTCTGTGTTTCTTAGTTGCTGTCTCCACTGTGTCAAGTTCGCGTCTCTGTGTGATCCTTCCTGTTTTACTTTGAAGGTCCGTGTCTTATGTGAATGTGTCCTGCTTTGCTTGTCTCGTCAGTTCTAATTTCCCCCAGCTGTGCCCTCCTTCTGTGTCTCATTCTCCTCGTTACTTCCCAGTGTATTTAGTCCCTGTGTTTCTCTGAGTCAGTGTTGCGTCGTACCCTCAACAAGCTGTGTGTGTTTTGCCTCCGTGTTGCCAGTGTTTTGTTTCCAGTTCCAGTTCAGTGTTTTGTGCTTCAGTGTTTTAGTCCACCAGCGTTTTTGTTTGTCTTTTGGTGAGTTTAGTTAGTAAGAGGTTTTCCAGCATTAAAGCTGCGCTTTAAGTTGAATTTCTGTGTCTGAGTCCTGCATTTTGGATCCACCACTCCTGCTTGCCCGCCTGCCACACAGCCAACCATGACAGAACGACGCAACCATCAAATGGATCCTGCGGACTCACGGTCTCAGTATCTCGCGCAGTTGTGGAATTACTGCCGGGAGGTAATCCACGCTGAGGACACCCCCAAGAGACTCCTTCAGGTGGTCTTTTTCGACAACTTTTTGTCTTCCACCCTCTGCACAGCTGGTTTTTTGGACATTAACGGATTAAAACCATTAATAACAGCTCTGAGAGCCAGGATTTGCTTCGAACTGTTTGGCATGGGCGGTCCAGGCAAGGTAGAGTCAGCTACCCTCCTGGAAGCCCTCGCTGCCTGGTATTCTCAGCATCAGCATCTGTTCCCATCAAGCTTTATCACTAAATCATTCCATCCTCCCTTAAGAGAGGGACTGCATCCTCGTTGCCTTCACCCCAGTACACCAGTGTCACCTGTGTCTCCAGCAGCTCAGCTCCCAGTGTTGCCTGCTCAGCAGCCACTCTCAGCCCAGTTAGCTCCCCCGCAGCCACTCTCAGCCCAGTTAGCTCCCCCGCAGCCACTCTCAGCCCAGTTAGCTCCCCCGCAGCCACTCTCAGCCCAGTCTCCAGTGCCGCCTGTAGCGCAGGCCCCAGTAGCTCCAGTGCCGCCTGTAGCGCAGGCCCCAGTAGCTCCAGTGCCGCCTGTAGCGCAGGCCCCAGTAGCTCCAGTGCCGCCTGTAGCGCAGGCCCCAGTAGCTCCAGTGCCGCCTGTAGCGCAGGCCCCAGTAGCTCTGGCTCCAGCATTACCGGTTCCACTCGTTCACTCCATGCAGGGAGAAAGCCTAAGTCCTACTCAAGGTGCTTTTCATGGGTCAGCCGCCATTGGCACTGTTTGCCGCTCCAGGGCTTCCCCAGAGGCTAGGTCCCAGTCCTCAGCTGATGCTGGACCCCTGGAGTTTAAGCAGCCACCTGGGAAGTGCCCCGTGTCAGTGCTGTCTGAGCAGGGCCAGTGCTCAGCACAGCACCCATTTCCTTCATGTCTGCCAGTGGACTCCATGCCTGCTGGCTTTGTGATGGCTTCTGCTGGAGGGTCCAAGGGGCCCGTCCAGCCTTCGTCTCGTGTCTCCGCTGGAGGGTCCGAGGGACCGCTCCGGCCTTCGTCTCGTGTCTCCGCTGGAGGGTCCGACGGACCGCTCCGGCCTTTGTTTCCTGTTTCCGCTGGAGGGTCCAAGGGACCGCTCCGGCCTTTGTCTCCTGTTTCAGCTGGGGGGCCCGAGGAGCCCGTCCAGCAGCCCTCCTCGTCAGCTGGTGGTTCCAGAGAACCACACCAGCCTCATGCCTCGTCGGCTGGAGGGTCCGAGGGGCCCGTTCAGCCTCCTGTCTCCGCTGGAGGGTCCGAGGGGCCCGTTCAGCCTCACGCCGCGTCAGCTGGAGGGCCCGAGGAGCCTGTCCAGCCGCCACCTGCGGCCGCCTCGTCGTCGCCTGGTCCAGCTTCATCCGAGTCTTCGTCTTCGTCCTCGCCTGGTCCAGCTTCATCCGAGTCTTCGTCCTCGCCTGGTCCGGCTTCAGCCTGTGCTTCGCCTGGTCCAGCCTCATCAGAGCCTTCGGCCTCGTCTGGTCCAGCCTCCGTGTCTTCAGCCTCGCCAGGCCCAGCCTCATCAGAGCCTTCAGCCTCGCCAGGCCCAGCCTCCGTGTCTTCATCCACGCCTGGTCCAGCTTCTGCCTGTGCTTCGCCTGGTCCTGCCCCGCCTGGTCCTGTGCCCACCGGGCCTCAGCCAGTACGCTTGACACTGGGGCGCCGCCGCTGCCTTCCGCGCGGCCGGCCCCCTGCACTGCTCCGTCTCCTTCGTCGCCGCCGCTGCCTTCCGCGCGGTCGGACCCCTGCACTGCTCCGTCTCCTTCGTCGCCGCCGTTGGCTTCCGCACGGCCGGCCCCCTGACCTGTTTGGACTCCTGTGCTGTCGGCCCCCTGGCCAGCCCCCTGCATTGTTCTTTTTTCTGGGCTCGTGTTTTGTTTTGGGGCTTTCTTGTGCTTTGGTGTTTTTGTTTCGTGCCCTCCTTCCTGGGCCCCCGCCGCCCGCCCTGGTCGGGTTGTTTTCTGTTTTGGGCGGTTTTTGGGTTTTTTTTTCGTTTTCTTGTGTTGGGCTGTCGGGAGCCAGCCCTTGGGGGGAGGGTACTGTCAGGGTCCTGGGTCTCCTGACCCAGCGTTTTAGTTCTTTGTGATTTTTGTATTATTGTACTTGGTGTGAGTTTCTTGTTTCGATCCCTTGCCCTTCATGTTTCTCTATGTCCCCTCTGTTCTGTGTAAGTCTGTGTCTGCATGTTTGATTTCCCCTCTGTGTCTCTCGGTTCTTAGAGTCCTCTGCCTTATGGTTTATGTCTCTGTGTTTCTTAGTTGCTGTCTCCACTGTGTCAAGTTCGCGTCTGTGTGATCCTTCCTGTTTTACTTTGAAGGTCCGTGTCTTATGTGAATGTGTCCTGCTTTGCTTGTCTCGTCAGTTCTAATTTCCCCCAGCTGTGCTCTCCTTCTGTGTCTCATTCTCCTCGTTACTTCCCAGTGTATTTAGTCCCTGTGTTTCTCTGAGTCAGTGTTGCGTCGTACCCTCAACAAGCTGTGTGTGTTTTGCCTCCGTGTTGCCAGTGTTTTGTTTCCAGTTCCAGTTCAGTGTTTTGTGCTTCAGTGTTTTAGTCCACCAGCGTTTTTGTTTGTCTTTTGGTGAGTTTAGTTAGTAAGAGGTTTTCCAGCATTAAAGCTGCGCTTTAAGTTGAATTTCTGTGTCTGAGTCCTGCATTTTGGATCCACCACTCCTGCTTGCCCGCCTGCCACACAGCCAACCATGACAGATGCGCCGAGATTACAGCAGAGTTTAAAGTCATAGCTTGCCTTCACTAACGCTGTGCTCGATTTTCAGGGGCTGGTCACAGTTTTGGAAAATGAAAACTCGGTTCTTGTGATCAAAGTTGAGTTGCGTTTTTTTTTTTGTTTTTTTTTTTTAAATATCCGTAATAGAATATTTTAAAGTGACAACTATATTTCTGGTAAATAAGACATTTTTTGGAGACTGTTTTTCGGTACATGAAGATATGTTCTGAGAGGGAAACATTTTAGGGAAATAATTGATAGTAGCACTATTTTCAGTGCGGTACATTATTTATTTATTTATTTATTTTTATTTATATATATATATATATATATATATATATATATATATATATATATATATATATATATATATATATATATATATATATATATATATATATATATATATATATATATATATATATCTCAATCACATCACACACTTACTCATGGAGAGCAACTCATTTTACTAATCTTTAGAATACTTTTGCTTTACTTGATGACAAACTCTGAGAGACTGCCACATAACTCCACGTTAACCATGTAATGCTAAACATAATGCTGAACCCCAGTGCTAAGAGGATGTTGCAATATTGTTATTTTCATATTGAAGTATTACCAGAAAGCCAAGGGGAAAGTGAAAGGGTTACTGGACAGTGTGAGCTGGATTTGGAGTGTGTGTGAATGTTAGATAAAGCACTCATGTATGGAAAAGCATGCATGTCTGAATGTGTATGGGATTGGGTGAATGAATGGGCGAACGAGGCTTAAAAGTGCTCCATAAGCACCAATTCATTTACTGTGTACACTTCCTGTTATTACGTTGTTTTTTTTTTGAAAGAGAAAACATTTTGACAGTGAGTAAGGATATCTTTCATATTTTTCAGTAAGTTGATTAAATGTGGACATTTTTTTAAATGACTGGACATTAAGGTGTTTGTGTAGTTGCATATTGTAAAATTCAGCACATTTTGAAAATGAGGATAGTTTTTGGGAGGTCTCAGTGCTTTTTTTTTTTCTTTTTTTTTTTTTAAATAACTGCAGCTCTATCATTGGGGAACAGGTTCTTGCTGACTTGCTGGAGTACAGTTATAAAGTAAAAAGGATCAGTGTCAATACAGTAATTGGATTTTTGCTTTCCTTTCATCTTATGTCCAGTTCTGATTTGGCCTGCACTTCTTGTGTCTTTAATTCTGCTGCAGACTATTAAAACCCCTATTAAACATTCTTTGATATTAATGCTGTTTCTGTATAAGCCATTCTTGCCTTTTTAGGTATTTATTAAGAATAAAACATATGCAACTAATTTATGTTGTTGGGTTCTTTCTGTTTGTTGAGTTAAAATTGGGTTTGATAAAAGCAGCAGAGCTGTTTCACAGTAAAACTCTCTGATTTCGGGTTTTGCTTATTGGGTCACTGAAGGCTTTTGTCCTGTAAATAGGACCTCTCTCTCTCTCTCACACACACACACACACACACACACACACACACACTGCTGTTTACAGCAACAAGAAAGAGTCACTGCAAATGGATTTATCAGAGGGTGTTGTGTTTTAGGATGTCCGTTCAGTGAAAGTAGGTCACACACGCACATTCTCTCTCTCTCTCTCTCTCTCTCTCTCTCTCACTCACTCACTCACTCACTCACACACACACACACACACACAGTCTCCAGCATGGACTGAAAAATTACAACCATGCATACACACTCTAACATGTGTGGCAGTTGTTTTCATTTCTTTTTTTCTCTCATACTTATTAAAAGATTTTTTTCAATCCATAAGCTTGAGCTTCAGAACTCTCTTTTACAGTCTCAGTGTTTGTGTGTTTGACTGTGTTTGTGTGTGCATGGAGGCTACTTCTGCTTGGATTTGTGCCTTTGTATGCTTCGATTTGTTTGGACCAGTTTCGAGTTGACACCTTGTGAGGGAGGGATGATTTTTTGTGGGTTTTCTTTCTTTTTTTTTTTCTTTTCTGACTGTATTTTTAGAGAGCAACAATATTCTCAAAGTGAGGAGGTTTAAAGAATTAAATTTTGAGCAATTGTGGGAGTTTCTGGACTGCCTTTTCTGCCAGATGGTAAAGTTTTGGGAAAAGTGAGCACAAGTGAACATTTACATTTACGGCTGCACTTGAGAAGTAAATTAAAAAAAAAATCTGAGTGAGTTTAAGTGGCAAAACTTAAAGACAACATTTTTCAACAGTGAAAACACCTTTGAGTATTCTATGAAGTTGAGCTTGCTGTGTCATTAGCTCTGTCTCCTCTACAGTTGTTGGGGCTTTTATACTTTCATCACTTCATTTACTGGCGACCATTTAACACGAGTATCCAAATTACAGAAGTTCACATTACACAGTGTATTTAAGAGAGCACTAACAACAGTATTTGCACTGCTACTGCTTACAATGGACTGTTTCCAAACTACAACTTTCACACTGACAATCATAATTCGATGGATACGTGGATTTCTTGTAATGGCATCACACACATACAGACAGTTAACTTTGCGTCACTTTTGTACAGTCACAGGAAATTGTGACTACTGTCTGATGATGTCATAATGTTTGTTAAGACAGGCCATTTGAGCTCAGCTGCAATCCCAGATCAGATGGCAGCTCAGCTGATACTCTTTTGCACATCCAATTGGCCAACCGCAAATAGGACAAGATGTTTAAGATACTTTGGGCTGCCCACAGCTGCTGCACATCTGCAAGCTGCTTTGCAGTCCACCTCCACTCCAGCTGCTTCTTTTCATGCTGTATCTGACTTAATCAATATCCTATCTGTTGTCAGTGATGCCTCCTCTGTTCTGTGCTGATAAATCTCAGTGTGACTGTAGGTGCAGAAGTAGGTGTTCATCAGAAAAAGAGTTTAATTATGAGAAGCTTTGATTTTCCTGTTTCTCAAGTCACTGGAAGGCCATTATGAAATGACTTGATTTAAAAACAAATGTTAGAATAAGCCTAAAGGGAGTTTCCTCAGCCAGTACAAGCCTGCGTGTGCATGTCTTTATGTAAATAGACCCACCCCCCAAAAAAACCCAAGTAATTTATTAAATAAACTGAAAACACAAAACAAACACACTCCCAGAAAACTGTGCAGCAATAAAAAATAGCTGCTGTTTCCAGGGCGCGCTTGATTAATTATGTTTTTTGTGGGGGGTTTTTCTCTATCAACGCCTAATAAAAGGTTCACAAACCATCTGTGTTTCTTTTCCCCTGATGCCTTGCCCAAAGGTCCCCCCATCCTGGGACTGGCACCACGCCCGAACACGCCCATCCATCCATCCATCCATCCATCCAGTTCTCCCTCTTTCGTCCCTTCTTTCTTTCTTTATTTTCTGAATTCGTCCATCTCGCTTCCACTTCTTCCTCCTTTTCTCTCACTTTCTGACTACCTATCTTTTCTTCATCCCTTGTTCCCACCTCCTCCTCTCATCTCCTTCCCTCCTCCCCACCCTTCCTTTTCTACCCATTTAAACCCCTCTCCCCCATTATGCATATTCATAAACCTGCAAACATTCCCATCCAATAGTGTTTAATCCCTCCCTGACTGTGTGTGTGTGTGTGTTCGTGTTCTCCCCTTAACCCTTTTCTCTCACACACACACACACACACACACACACACACACACACACACACACACACACACACACACACACACTCCTCCCAAACATATAGCAGCTGGCCGACAGATGGGGCCCGCAGCCAAAAAAGCAGCAGCGGCAGTACCACAAAAATAAAAATTTACTAGATGCCAGTGGAATTTATTTAAGGGCAGAGGAGGGGGGTGAGGGTAGGGTAGTCATGGAGAGGAAGGAGACGCAGTCCTCTCCCCACAGCCTTAACGCCACTTACTTCATCCGCTCATTGTCATTTTTAAACTCTCTCATTCCATCAGTGCATTTTCAGACCCAGAACATAATTCTCAGTACGCCAAGGCTCTTTTCCTCTTTTACCCATTTGGTGGGTCACAAAAGGGTTGATGAGAGGAACTATTTCTCTGTCAGTCTTCAGCTCAGCCTTCAGCTTCAGGAAACAAATTTTTATCGAATCACGTTTTTGCTGATATGTTCTGAGGCGTCAAAACGTGCCACTAATGTTACAGGGGGAGGTCGTCAAATGTCGTCTTTATGGGGGAAAGAGTTAAAACATCAAATAGCTTCAAATGCCTTGTAAATGCTTCATTTCTACCAAATGCAGCAGTTTTAGATGTTCTCTGTGTGAAGGAGCCGTAACCCATCAGTGACTTAGAAAGGCTTTCTGCAAAACTTATTACAGGAAGTCCTCCAGGATCCACACACAGTCCAGCTCTTTCATAGGATCAGTCCACAGTATATTGACAGTATATTGTGTCTCTGCTGCTACAGCAGAAAGGTAATAATTATGTGCTGATAGAAGTCACCAGCAGAAAACCACCTGTTAGGAAAGCAGTCGCAGGTGCACCCTTAGTACTTCCCCAAACCTTAAGAGGAACAAACATATAAATGAGTCAAATGCAATAAATCCAGTATGATTGTTATTCGTGTCTGCATCTATAATTATTGATTGCCACATAACAAACTGCTATTATAGTTTTATTTTTGTTTGTTTTGTTTTAATTATTTTTCTTTGACTCTACATTGATTTTCTTTTTAAATTTTGTTTATTGAAATCAGCCTGTCAGACAATAGAATTATATTTCCTGATGTCATTATCCGATGTTTGTCTGTTGCATTACAAAAAATTGTTTGGGCTGGGAAAGCTTCGGGTTTGTGAAATGAAGACCTAAAACTTGCAGTTACTTTTATAGTAACTAAGATTTATGTAATTCACCAGAACAAAAGACGTAAAAATAATTAGAATAAAAAAGCAAAACAAAATGTATGAGCATCAGAAACAGAGAGTCACTCTTTTGTTGACTTTACTACTCAAAATTAATTTGCCTATTTGATCTTGCCCTCTTCCTCTTAAGCCTGCTTCTATTAGCTAAATGTACTTTTAGTTTAAATGTGGTTTAATATTGTAAGTCTATCCACTCATTATGTCATCCATTTGTGCCTCTAAATTGTATAATATTTTGTCCTGTGTACACATGTTGTCATTATTATCTATTATTGCAGTGTCATTTAAGATTTGTGGTTTTTAATATTTGCAGATTTTTCCCACTTTTATCACTTTATTAGTGCTGAATGATGCTCTAAATTACAAAAGGAAAACATCTGTCGTACTTTTCTTTTCTTGCATCATGCTTTCATTTCTGACCGTGCTCTAGTACATGTTTTTTTGTTTTGTTTTTTTGTCTGGCTGGCTTTAATCAGCATGCGTGGTTTAGATTGGACCTAATGTTGATTTTCAGGAAAAATTCAAAGCCCTGCATTTATTGATGGTAACACAGACATTATAAGAATGTGCAGGAAATTGGATAGGAAGAGGAATGAAGGAGTGAACAGGGGAGTATGATGTGAGGAGTTTTTTTCTGTCTGCTGAGGCTGCAGGTGGATTTTCTTTGGCCACAGCACTCCTCTCTCTCTATGTCCCTCAGCCTCACTCCCCCTGTTGCTCCCCCTCCTCCTATCTTATTGGCAGCCATAACTGGCAAAGGGACAAGAAAATGGGGACACATTAGATGGAGAGAGGAAAATAGAATGAAACAAAGGAGAAGTAGAGGATGAAGAGAAAGGGGGGGCAGAATAAGGGGAAAGGTGAATAAGAGGGAAGCTGAAAAGGAAGCAATAACTGGGAGAAAGGAGAGAATAAAAACAGGAGAGGAGACTAGAAGGAGAATCATCCCCAGGGGGCACTGTTTGTCCTTGCTGCAAAACTCAAACACACACACACATGCACACACGCACGCACGCAAGCACGCACGCGCGCACACACACACACACAATCACTCACATACGCACAAGAGTGGCAGAAGAAGGGAAGAAATGAAACTTTGGTCAGAAATGCTTTTTTTTCTTTCTCTCACTCGATTCTTTGTTTCCTGTTGTCAACTTGTTTACACAGTGAACTACCACAGTCAGATTTTATTGTCTGAGAAACTCCACAACAATATGACGACATATGCGTATACAAGCAGACACTATCTGTATACAGAGTCATGCATAACACGTGCACGACTTTGTTCCACATCTTAAAATGTCTGACTTCTTTGTGTATTGAAAGGACAGTTCGGATTGACTACAGTAGTAGTAGTAGTATACATTGCAAGCAGTATCATCACAGTGTACTGAAAGTATGAAAAGTAAAACTAGATGTCTGTGGTTTTATAGACTTTTGAAACAGATTAACAGTGGCTTCATTTTCAGCATGGCAGTGATCCCAAGCAAACTGACAATGCAGCAAATCCATAGCTGGATAGAAAAAGCTCACAGTGGAACAATATTGGCCATAAATTGGCCTTCCCAAGGGCCCAGTCATCAACAGTACTGAAACAGCGGGAAATCATCTTGACACCGGACAGAACAAAAGGCTGTCAACATCCAAAGAAGAGCTTTGAATGTCCTTCAAGAAGCCTGCAGAATTATTCCAGAATTATTATTGTGCAGTAGGCACAGACATTGATAATTATGCGCTTTGTCCAAAAATTCATGAACATCCCCTGGACAGGTGGAAATCTGCAGGTGGTGTTAGACATCAGACTATTACCAAAGTTAGTAGGATTCCTGCTTTAGGACCATGGGTGTGTGTACATTTGATTGATTAATTGGTCCAACAGTTGTTCATCTATTCCAGTGAGGATCACACTGGCAGACTGACCAGCAGATCAACATTGCCGTCCTATGAGCCATGCTATTACCATGGCTGGTCAGGTTGCATGTAGACCCAAAACTGCAATGGTTTCATGAATTTTAAAAGGAGAAGGCAGTGGAAAAAAAAACATTACTGACTGATGTAGAAGCATGAGAGGGCCCAACCCTGCCTTGACATTTTCACCAGCTGTTGATTGGCTGGTCTGTTCAGCTTTAGTTTAATTACAGAGAAATCGCATGTAAATATTCCGTCCCCTTAGGATCAGCCCAGATTTAAATAAGCTTACAGCATTTCCTCAGACACCAAATAAACTTTACTTTTTTTTGGATGTCAGACTCTTAAGAAAACTTAACTTCAGCTCTTTCCTGTTGTGGATGTGATGAACACTCTGGCCTCCAGCGATGCTAACGCTGGTTTAAAACGGCAGCACAAAAACACAACAAAACAAACTAAAATGATCTCACTGTGAGAGACGAGGCGAGCGAGGCTGCGGCAGTACATTCTGCTGTTACCGTTATGTGTCCACGGAGATCAGGTGTGTTTATTTTGCAGACCTTTTCATCCCTTCCCCCTGCTGCCCACCTGTGCTGCACCTGACGTCAACCCCGCTCTGACACACACTCACGGTCGACGTAACAAACACAAATACAAGCTAACAGGCGCGTGCATAAATGCACGACCAATCGCACACAAACCCCGCAAGCCACACCGTACAGTGCACCGTCATCATCTCCGTCTCCCATTTGAATTCTTTTCAAAGCAGTTATTCCTTCAAAGAGACGCTCATGGCAACTGGAACCCAACTTGTGGCACACACACAAACTGCACACACATTTTTGTCCCCATCTGGTCACCATTCAGCAGGATGCGTGCTCTCTCTGTTGCTATTTGTTGGAGCGAACACTCTCACAACCCTCAATCAGCTCTTGCCTGTAACGGTTTACTTATTGATCTCTGGCCTTTTATGACCTCTCTTGGTGGCTAGCAGGAACCGCAACAACATTCTGGTTTCCTTCTCTCTGCAGTAGGTTAAAGCTAATAAAGATGATTTTTATTAGGTGTTATGAATATTGGTTCAAAGAATTGAGGGTCAGACTGGAAGATGGAAAATGTTCTCTCGCTGCCTGTTTTATATAAGTATACACAGTTTATGCTTGAAGACATTCATTTTTTATACAATTAAAGGTCAAGTGCAAACTTAGCTTTCACATGTCTTGCCAGCATGACTGAGCTTCAGTGTTGGAAACACAAGTGTCATCTTGAACAATCCAGTGAGGCCTACCCTTTTGGTTTTTCTCAAAAGAGGATGCAGATGTTGAATCATTCCTATATTTAACAATATTTCACCCAGTGCTCCACACCCCTCACCACAGATATCTGTCTGTAATGGACAAACAAGTGCACACTCCTCTGTCTTTAACACTCAACTAGGAAACAAGTGGAGCACTAAAGATGCACTTTCCTCTCAGGTGTTGCACCTGTGTTTTCACTGCTGATAAAGAGGGTCTGGCAATTTTTGATCTGCTCTTCGAAAAAAAGCTTTTCTAAAAGCAAATGTTCTCACTTGGCACCTTGGTAATGGTCACTTAATTGGGCAGTTTAAAAAAAAAGTTATCGGGTTATCAGGGAATATATATAGACTTGCCTGTAAAATATTATTTTAAAAAAACTGCTTACAGAGTTTTCAGAATTTGCCTCTAACTATGTTTTTTTCTTCTTAACTTCTTACACTGCTGTTTCCTGTTGTGAAGTTCTTCTCTGGATTTAAATTTAGGATTCTTTGCAGTGCTAGATCTCTCTTTTATAGTATGATAATGTTAAAAGTAATCAATGTTTGTGCTAAGCTAAGCAAAACATGTCCAGATCTATATCTGTACTCAATTTCACCTCATTTTTTGTTATTATAGCAAAGTTCATCTATGTGAGCAGTTTTTCGAGCGGATATTTTAAGGCCTTAACTTACATAGAATCACAACAGGATTGGTTCATTTCTCTCTCTGGTTGGCTGTTGATTGGCTCTTTTGGAGGAAGTTTATTGCTATTTTTGAGAATTGAATGCTGTGTATCAGATTGTAGTGATGGGCATTCTGTGCATCTGTCAATGAGCAGAGAGTGTGTGTGTGTGTGTGTGTGTGTGTGTGTGTGTGTGTGTGTGTGTGTGTGTGTGTGTGTGTGTGTGTGTGTGTGTGTGTGTGTGTGTGCCTGAGGCCCAGATTGACAGGATCTAAAATAGGCTGAGTTTTTTGTTTTGTTTTTTACTAGTCCTGAGCAGCCACCTGTGGTCAGCACTATGTGTGTGTGTGTGTGTGTGTGTGTGTGTGTGTGTGTGTGTGTGTGAAATATATGAATGTACCAGTGTGTATTTTCACTGGACGTCTCTTTGAGGGGTTTGAGTGCATTTTTATGCCCCCCACCCCTTTGGTCTCCCTTATATGGAATGGAGAGTTACTGGTCACCCAGCCTTCCAGATGTTCTTGCAAACTGAGCTGTTCCACGTGCAGACTCCAAACCAAAACCAGTGGCAGACCAGACTTCCCAGAATACATCATAAATGAGCCTAAACAAAGCTGAAAACCAGTGAATCTAAAAGTTTTGGACAAGCATAAATAATTTTAATAGCTTTCCTGTTCTACAGACATGCTTCCTGTGGACTGCAGATGTGTAATATACAGTAGAAAATTGCTTAAAGTCTCCTTTCCTGTGTGAGTTATCCACATTACAAATAAAATACTGAATCCCGATGCATAAATACAGTAGGATGTACTTTTTAGTGTTATCCCACCTTCCCCTCCTCAGAATGAAAACCACATAGACTCAAGCTGTAGCTGTGTGCATGTGATGACGAAGTGCCTGGGTAGTCCTCACCTGCTGTATCCCCTCTCTCAGCCCTCTCTGCCATCGCCCTCGGTGCTGACGTCAGTATCGGTGGTGAACCAGACCACAGCGGCCGCAGAGCCCTTTGATCCCACACTCCTCTCTATTAGAGCTCTCATATGGGCTTCGCATAACACACTCACACGTACACACACACAGATGCTTTTCAGCCTTTAATTTTGTCCGTGGTTTAATAGACTTTTGAAACAGACCAGCTCAGTCATCGACTGAGCTGTCAGGTGTGCAAAAGCTTAACTAACAAAATCATGGATCATATTAAAGTATTGCTTTATCATACCAACCACGCTATTACTTAGAGCCAAATTATCATGTTGTGGAAATGCATCCGTAATTTAAGAAAAAATGTTCACCCTATGGCAATGCATCAGTGTACAATAAAACTATGACCTTGACACCTAAATTATATCTAATTATATCATCACACTATAATACAATTCTCTAAATCTATATATTATCATCACATAGACCATAATCAGTTCCTAAAGAGTAAAAGTCAAGACACAGAACCAAATTACTGTACCTTACAGTGGAGCTGTATTTTTGTGCTATAAGTATTGAGTGACAAAATAGAACTACATTGTGATAATGTAGAGCTACATGGACCTTCAGTAGAAGCACATTAATATAGTACAAAACTACATTTTCACACCATGAAGCTACAGTCGCTGGTTGTATAATAGTTAAATAGCTCTAACTTTAAAGCCAAAGACTATAGAACTACACAGTCGTGCCATAAAATTAATCTTTTACAACCTGTTTCCAAAACACTGACTTGCAAATCATCTACATCATATTTAATTGTAACTAGTACAAATAATGTAGCTTGGCATTTTCTTAGAAGAGTTCCAGCAAAGGTGGAAGTGTTACTGGATTTGCCCTGGATGTGTTTCTTTTCTTTGCATAGCAGAGCTTTTACTTGGATTCTTGGGCGTTTGTGGAAGAGTCTGAGTACATGTAACGATTTCCACTGCAGAACTGCGGCCATTTCGAAATTCCTTTGGAGGGTTCAAATGGTAAATGGACTGGTACTATAGCAGTCAAAGCAATTTCTTATTATGAGACTCATTAACACAAGTGCTTACTTCTATACCTAAGTTCTTTCTAAAAAATCTAGCAATCACATACTCAGATACTGATGCATTGGGGGCTACTCATTAATTTCTACTTCAGCATGCAAATAGGAGCAAGAGAAGTAAGAGACCACCGCTCTAACCTCTGAGTCACAGCCGACTGCTGTCATGGCCATTTAAGAATATCGGTTTTATGCTTTGACGTGATCAAAAGAATGAGAGGAGTGTGGGGTTAAGTCGTTTGAGGAGGGCTCAGAGTAGAGCAGCTACTCCTACACATCGAAAGGAGCCAGTAGAGGTGATTTTGTCATCTGACTAGGATGGGTTAGGTGTTTCACTCATGTCCCACCAGGAGGACTCCCCAGGGCAGACCCAGAACATGCTCGAGAAATGACATGTCTTGGCTGGCCTGCGAATGAATCGGTGTTCCCCTGAGGCTAAGGAGAGGGAGGTCTTTGGTTCTGTCCCCACGACATGGCCCCGGATAAGCAGAAGAAAATGGATGGGTGTAAGTTGTTAGCCAGTAAGTGTGCAGGTTTACAGTCACATCCACCCCTTGCAAAGATGGTGATGGCGGAAATGACATCTTGAAGCTTCCAAAGGGGACTTCAGTAATCAGCTGGTCATTAATCGGTCCTTTTTGCTCTGCGTGGTATCTGTGGTATGGCTACAATAATACACAGTTGAACAAAATATTATTTACTATATAAAGAATACAATTTAATACCCATTTAAAGATAATGTGCTATTAACATTATCTCTCTCTCATAGAGTACTGCTCGGTTTCCATCATGCAAACCTCAGTGATTCGGAGCAGCAGACGCCTTTGTAAATGGCAGAAATATACGGAACATTTCACAGCCAGGAGCTTATGTGGAAAAATATGTTTATTTGTGTGAAAGATGTCGCCTTGTTATTAGAGTCTAATACACAGTTTTCCACTCAGGTGAACAGTCTGGATGATTATCCTCTGACAACTTAACAACAACACAGTAATCGAGGGGAAATAAATAATTCCCTGGCAGAGATCAAATTATCAGCTCACATTGCTGCTTTTGATTCTGCTCAGTCTTCAGGTTTCCATGAACTCATTCCACCTCTCCCTCTCTTCCTTTCTTTTTCAGTTGTTCCCTCTTCTTTTCTCACCCTCCTTCCTCATCAGAGGTGAAAATTTACCCAAAGGGAGTCTCTCTCTTTCCTTTCCTCTCTCTTCTTCACACCTTCCTCATCACTTCTGCCAAGTTTCCCCCAAAGGTGTGCTGCTGCTTGCTGACTCGCTGCAGGAAACGATAACGAGCTTAGAAGAAATTTTTATCGCCTGTTCAAACTGTTTATTTTCAGACTTAAAAGCTAACAAGATTTTTTTTAAGGAAATTTGGACTCAGCTTTTGTTGTTATATATTGCAGCTCTAATTCTGGGTGTCCATGGTGCTGTAATAAAATCAAACAATTAAACAAATGCTAACTCTTAGACAAATGTCCAAAATTGCAGAGAGGTAAGAGGAAATCCAGGTTTCTCTCTTTTGGGTGAAAGTGACTTGAAAGCCCAGAAACTTCACCATAAAATAAAAATACATCTTTAGAAGTGAAATTTCTTTCTAGGTATCAGGAGGTACTGTAACAACACATCTAAGCAGTGAGAAAGTTGTGAAAGATAGAGGAAGTTCAGATCAGAGTCCTAATTATGCATGGCTCAGATTCAACAAGGGGCTGGAAACTTTCCTCAGAGACTTTGGTCCATTCTGACATGATAGTTGCTGCAGATTTGTGCAGATCCATGATGTGAGTCACTTCCCAGAGACGCTGAGATCTGGTGACTGTGGAAGACATCTGAATACAGCAAACTTATTGTAATATTCAACGGACCAGTTTGAGATGATTTGAGGTTTGTGACATGGTGTGTTATCATGTTGGAAGGAGCCATCAGAACATGGAAACACTGGTCATGAAGTGATGGACATGGTCAGGAACAATACTTGTGCTGTGGGATATTTAAATGATTCTCGACACCATTACACTGCTATCACCAGCCTGAGTCTTTAATATGAGGCAGGATGGATCCATGCGTTCATGTTTTTTTACACCAAATTCTGACCCTACCATCTGAATGTGGCAGCAGAAGTAAAAACTTACCACAGCAGGCAGCTAGTTTTCAGTCTTCTATTTGCCAGTTTTGATGAGTCTGTGTGAACTGTAGCCTCAGTTTCCTGCACTTAGCTGACAGGTCTGATACCCAGACTGGTCTTCTGCTGCTAGCCCATCTGCTTCTGCTGGTTGTGCACTCATTTGCATACCTTGGTTGTAACACATGGTTACTTGAATTACTGTTGCCTTTCTATCAGATTAAAGTACGCTGGCTATTTTCCTCTGACCTCGGACAATTACGAGCCATTTTCAGTCAGAGTATAGCACTCACTGTTTTATTTTTTTCATATGATTCGCTGTAAACCCTAAAAATGTTTATGTAGAAACATCTCAGGAGATCAGCAGTTTCTGAAATATTCAGACCAATCAAAGTCACTTTAAATCACCCTTCTGACCCATTTGGCTACTCAGTTTGAACTTCAGCAGGTGATCATTTCTGCTTGCTGAGTTGCTTCCATGTATTTGGCTGATTAGATATTTGTATTAATATGCAGGTAAACAGGTGTAGCTAACAGGGTGCATATGCATCCATCAGATATGTCACTCCACAGTTTCAGTTTCCCCTGATGGAGATCTCTGAATCTGTTTGCAAAGTGACAATTTCTGGTCTGTCTAGTATATGTTCAGCCTCCCCAAGACTGAATTTGGGCCTCAGTCAGAACAAAATAGGCTGCAAGTGATGTTATGACCAAAAGGTAGCATGGCAGGAATTACACAGAGGGAGGCAAGACATTAGGCAGGGTACATACACTTTAACAAATAAATGTTAGGTGCATATGAAGGAGGATTATACCACAGTAAAAACAGATACTAGATACTACTGCTACTAAAAAAAAACTACTACTAAGAAACTTTAGTAGTTGTGTTCAAGACAACTACACTCTTTTTTTTTGTTTGTGTGTGTGTGTGTGTGTGTGTGTGTGTGTGTGTGTGTGTGTGTGTGTGTGTGTGTGTGTGTGTGTGTGTGTGTGTGTGTGTGTGTGTGTCCTCAGGCTGAAGCAGGTTGAGAAAATCTGTATTCCATTAACTGGTTATGCTTCAGACCCAGCCCTCCTCTCACCCTGTTTTTGGTGCACTGATGCTCACAACCTGCCGCACAGCCACATCTGGTTGTTCAAAGGCCCCGATGAGTGCATGTATGTGTGTCTGTGTGTAGGTATTTTCCCAGCAGCTGCCTGCAATCTTTGCGAAGTGCTTTGGTGTCTCTCACACACCAGCTCGTACCAACATACGTTATTAAAGCCATTAGCTGCTGTGAAACAAGGTTTTTCCTCTGCCTCAGATCAGTATGTCCCTGTGAGTGTGTGTGAATGTGCGTCTGTCCTGACCAGCAGAAAAGGAAAGCACACATTCAAGTAAAAGGTTAATGAGAAGCAGGCTCTGTAGTTGTTTGTGTTGCACATTTTTGGGAAAGCAACCTGTTATTTAAAGCAATCTTTGAAGATTACAGAAATATAACCTTATTAAAGTGCAGTATAGTTATTTCGTAGTTATGCTAGCAGTCTGGATCGATGGATGTCTGTCAGTCTGTTCTTCCCTTTGGTCCAAACTGAAATAATGAGTACTTTGTTTGGTTTCTCTTTATTATATAGTACTCTGAGTTGTCCTCCATTACCTCTGCATTTTGTTTTTCTGTTGTTTGGGGAAAATGCTCAATCAAAACTTTATTTATATCGCCTTTTTCCTGACACTTTACAGCTTAAAATGTTTTACAGAGCAAGACGTCATCCCAAAAAACTCATGCATATATAGTCATGCACACATCTGCAAATCAGTACTGAGCCCACCACGTGAAACAATAAAAACTGGGGAAGTGCTATTAGTGATAGAAAAGCCTGGTAAAAAATATTAAATAAATTAACGAAATAATAAATAACATGGTTTAAAAAACAATAAATAATGAAAAGAGGGTAAAAAAAAAAGTACAATACATAATTAGAACAAGGTAGCAGGTGTGAACAGAAGTAAAAGAGTAGAAATAAAATGAACTCAAATAAAAGCCAAGGCAAAAAAGTGCATTTTGAGTTTGGTTTTAAAAGCTTCAGCATTCTTTGCTGTTCTCAGATTTTCAGAAAGCCTGTTCCACAGATGCGGCGTACAGTAACAGGAAGTTGTCTCTACATGAGTTTGAGGTCTGGTTTCGGGAACAATTAAAAATCCTTGACCTGAAGACACAAGGGTTACAATATGCTAATAGCATAAAAGTCTTTCTAATAATTAAAAACCAAAGAGTGAAAGAATCTTGAAATCTATTCTGAAGCTATCAGGAAACCAGTGCAGAGTTTTTATATGTGTGCTCTTTCTGGTCTTGGTCAATCAAACATATGGAAATACAGTACAACTGAGTACAGTACAATTATAATGAGCTCAGAAATCAATATTTGGTGTGATCACTTTAATTCTTCAACACAGCCTGAAAGGCAAGCTTTCCTGTAATTTCTTCAAGCAGTTTCCAGGATCAGTTCTCCAGCCTTCTTGAAAGATTTTCCAAAGCTCTTCTTTGGATGCTAGCTGCCTTTTGTTCATGTTCTCTGTCAAGATAACCTCACACTGCTGCAGTTTTCTTGAAGTCTGTGCTCTAGAGAGACCAGCCCATAGCTGATAGTATTCCACTGTGTCTTTTTCTGTCTTTTTACTGCAGTGGCATTTAGTATCAGTGTTCATACTGAAAAGTGAAGGCACTGTAAATCAGATGTTTGCCAGATGTTATTGCATGGTGGATCAAAATCTGATGGTGCTTTCTGGTCTTCATAATTCCATCGATTTCAGAAAGTGATGAACCAACACCACTGAGATACTTTTTTTTGTCCCCCACTTGTCCAGTTACCTCATATTTTAAAGAAGTACTGCACACATGCCGTTACACACGTTAAAAAGTCAGTCATCTTTAAGTGGATTATAAAATTACTGGAAATATATCAAAAGTAAGCTGAAACAAGCATGTGAGTCACAATAAACTCAGTGATGTTATTTTGTCTGCAGTGACTCACTGTGTTTCAGCTCCTTGATGTTTAGTTGATATGAGGCTAATGAGTCTGAGTTCAAATGTGAACATCTGTAAGGCTTACACACACACACACACACACACACACACACACACACACACACACACACACACACACACACACACACACACACACACTTCCTTTATTGCTGTTTCTGTTTTTCTTTTCCTGTTCTTGTCATTCACTCCATTTACTACATCTGGATTAGAAAAAGCTGGTTTATATTTGTAGCTGAGCATCAGGATCTCTTAAAGTTTGTCACACCAAAGAAAATGTGTTATCAGCCATCCTGCCAAAATTAGTTGATCAAAAAATGGAGAAGTCTATAAAATGATGGAAAAAATGACTTCAGGACCACGCAACACGAGAAGCATTCTCTTCTTCTCATCTTGTTTTGGCTGCTGGAGCTAATTGACAAATGCTGAATGATGAAGTCTTTTTAAAAAAAGGTTTCCGTATAAGCTTCAGGGGAGGGTTCGTGCTAAGAAAGCTTGGTCACAGTATGGCACTGTGCCTTGGTTTTAACAAACCGCAAATGGACAGCAAGATGTTGAAAAGTACTTTATTTGTGTGACTTTAATTAAGTAAAACTTAGCAACTGACACTGTGTTCACAAATCTTCTGCAGTCCTTTTGTAGGATGCACAAATCATAGCTTTTCCTTTACACAGATTTAAAAGTTGTATTAATCCACAACAAGCAGACACAAATGATCCACAGTTGTGGCGCATATTAGAGTAATATTATTATCTCACAGGATGTTGGTTTGTTTCTAGCCTAATTCTTTTCTCCTCCTTTAAAGATTTGGTTTTTTAGCCTCCACATTACATGTTCTTCGGCTACTTCCTTAACTTGAGCTACAAGTCATCAGTGATGGGAATAACGGGAATAACGCTGCAAGTAGCAGCGTTACTTTTTTCAGTAACGAGTAATCAAACTAATTACTATTCCTATCGTTACAACGCTGTTACCGTTACTAACACGAAAATGCGGTGCGGTCGCATTACTATTTTTCAGCAAACAGACTGTTAAAGCTGTGTTCAGCTTACCGCACCTTATATTAGTTGCACGGAAGTAGCTGACTACGTAAGTAATCTCGGTGCTACTTTAAGCAGCTGCGCGTGCGGTTATCCCTTTCTGGTAGACGATCACTTTTTGGCACAACACCTGGAGCTAAGGGGGCAAAACAATCGCATGAGTGCTGCTGTTTGACTGAGGAAGAATAAAGCAGTCGTGGTAAGTCAATCACATGACCACTTAAAGACAAAGCAACAAGGTGATATTTAGCAGTTTATAAATTGTGTTGATAGGCCGCGTACAACCAGAGTCGTGTTGGTGGAAAAATGCACCATATTGACCAGTCAAAAATGATATCAGGCTGTGATGTTCTCCTTTATAATGGACAGAAATAATTTTTTTGAAGTGGCACAAATAATTTGTGGCATCTTATTGAATGCAGAACAGCTGATTGTTCTGTAAATAGTTTGAAATGGTTGTTAAAAAAGGATAAAAGGTAAATGGCTGCAAATAACTTTGTTGTTTGCAAAACTTGTGCGTATGATTTTAAAATTGACAATTTATATTTGCATTTAAAGGTATGAAGTATGATTCAATAAACAAGTTTGTGGTCGTTACAATAAAAAAATATAACTTTTTCTACTCGGATTTTATGTTTTTGTCTGATTTTAGATCAATTGTGCTAATGCACTATGTCAAAATGAAAACATAACTGTAAATTCAGACACATGAGGTTGTGCTGAAAAGGATGATACCAAACAAGGCAAAGGAAATAGTTTTTAAAGGTAAAATGTGGAGTGAAAATCAAAAGTAGTTAAAAATGGCCAATTTCACCGTGGACCCCAGAGGATTAAACATTTTTTTAAAGTAACATAGTATTTACTTTTCAAGTAATTAATTACTTTTAGAATCATGTAACTCAGTTACTTTTTTTGAAGAAGCAACTAGTAACTATAATTAATTACTTTTTCAAAGTAACTTGCCCAACACTGTGAGTCATATGTTTTCTAGCGTCCTTGTTTGTTTACATGTTGTGCAACCCACAAAACATGCAAATTAATATTTTCCCCTGCTGGCCTCCTGAGTTAAAGCTTAGCTTTTACATTATGATGACATAACAAAACTAAAGCTCATGTTTTAAAGAGCTGGAGAAGCTTCACTAATATTAAAGCTCAGAAAAGAGATGAGTCACATCTCGCGGTATTTCTTTACCACTTTTCCCAGTTCACTCGATATGCCAGCTGCCAGTTTGCTTGTGCTTCTTTACACTAATTACTGGAGATTTGATCTGTCGTAATAAAATAACAACCATAAGAGTGAACTAAGATTCATTTAATTGTGTTCTTTTTATTTATTGTCTCTCACTGCCGCAATTGAGTGGGCAGTCTCTAAACTGGCAGTGGGGAGTGGTCAATTAGAGCTCACTCAATCCACTACTTTGGTCCATATGTATGGAAGAAGTTTAGGGCCACCGGAAAAAAAGTGGACATGTCTTTTTTTATTTTTCCAGAAAAAAGAGAAAAGAGAAAAAAAGTCAGAATTCTGACTTTAACCTCAGAATTCTGGGAAAAAGCCAGAATTATGAGATTAATGTTGTGGTCTGGATGAGTGGCTGGAAACTAGGTTCCTGAACTTCCCTGGTCTCCGCCCATGGGCAGGGGCACCACACCCTCTACCGCCTGGAGCTGACTGAGCACATTAGGCTTGGAGATTTAAGATATGCGCTGATGTCTCTTCTTTCCAGTTCGTCAACTACTCTACGTCGGTAACCAGGCCTTATATTTCATGCTTCTGACTGTAGAAGTCTCTGCCTCCGCTCTGGGTACTGCGCTTGGGTTCAGTTACAGTTACAGTCACTTTAACTGATATTTGTTTTAAAAGTTTATTAGGATGGAATTGGATGGAAACTTGTAGTTTTGTACTTTGCACCATTTCCAGATAAAGATTTTGCAGCATTAATACTACCAAGTTATGGCAGTATTATGAATATATAACACAATGCTATTGCTAATTGTTTATTTCTGTTCCTGATTACCCGCTTACATAAATGCTAGCACAGTGTTAATCAGCTAAACCCAATTTTTTTTTTACATGCTATTACTTGTTTATTACTTTCATATTATTACCTTCTTGTTTCCACCTCTTACCCATCTACTATTACAACCAACCAGCTTAACTGACCAATACTGTTAAACCTTCAGCGGTATTAAGCTGACATATCATATATTTAAATACTTTCTTATCTACACCTCTTGAATCCTAAAAAAGTAGTCCTTTATGATGTATATATTCAAGAGAGTTCGGATCATTGCAACACTGCTGGTCTTCAGTGTCTTTCCTCTTTTTAATTAAAAAGATATTAGTGTAAACCCTAAATGGATGAAAGTGAGTGACACTGACAGTTATGAAAAATCTAAATGTAATTAATGAGCATTATTTTAATGTGGGAAATAACAGTCGGGAAAAACGGATCAACAGGAGATTATACTGCAATCTGCTCCATGAGAACACACATGAGAACATGCATACACCAAAATACACACACGCACATATTCTGGTTAGATTTTGGAAGCTAAGCATTCCAACAATAAATGACCTTTTGTTTAAATATCAACAAGCAGAAGGTTCTCGGGCTCAAGGCTGCCAAAAATCAGAATCCATCCATCAAGATTTGTGTTCATTATAAGAGAGATGAGCTAAAAATAACACAGGCCCAACGGTGGAAGGTGCAAACTAAACCCAGTCTAAACATTTCTAACTCATTACACAACAGAGCGGATTTACTGTGGTTGAAAAACAAAATTAAATGGAGAGAAAAAAGATAAAAGAATGTCTTCTAACTCACTATTTATTATGTTAGAAATTAAAAATCCTTAGCAATACCGTGATGCTCATTATGTGTAATTGAAAAAAGCAGGAAATGGTGAAATACCAGTTCACCGTCCGTCCGTCCGTCAGTCACCAACAGCTTATCTGAGGCTGGGTTGTGGGGAAAGCAGCCTAAGCAGGGAAGCCCAGACCTTGCTCTGACCAGACACCAGAGACCAAGCATACCCAACCAAGATTTAGCCTATCCAGCGTGCCCTGGGGAGAGCCCAGGGCCTCCTTCTGATAGGACACGCTCAGAACACCTGATCAATCTCATCTGATCACAACTGCAGTTTCCTCCACAAGAGGGTAAAAACATTTCATAACCACACTGCCCTCAGTCTACTCCTTTCCTCCAGATTGCTGCAGTGCCAGTAAAACATGTTCCATCTTTTTTTTGTTATTGTGACCAAAATAAAAGTTTCAGACAGACACTTACATCACTGTTAGCCTGAGTGTAGCGAACATTATCAGAATCCTGAAAATTGCTGATTAGAGTCAAAAACTCTGAGTGCAAAGGCAAAGAAAAAAGTAAGTGTGTGTGTGTGTGTGTGTGTGTGTGTGTGTGTGTGTGTGTGTGTGTGTGTGTGTGTGTGTGTGTGTGTGTGTGTGCTGTGTTGTGGTTCTAGCAAACACATTACTTGTAGCAACTGAAAGATTTGAGCCCATCGACTGAAGTGGGTCTGTTCTTTTTATATAGCATCTGAGCACACCACAGCTACACACATACCACAAAGAGCAGACCTCAGTGGCAGCGATGCATGGGTTGGATGTGGTGGCAAAATGAAACAGGCTCTCTTCATCTGTGAGTGAGTGTGTTGACTCGAGTTTGGTAGAAACCAACAAATCCCTGGTTTAGACTGCTCCCCGCCGTCCTCTCTCTTCTTTTTTTCTATTTTTACCTTTCCTGCCTTCTCTCCCTCTCTCTCACTCATTTTCCCTCTTGTTGTAGGTCACTCTTTCCCTAGCTTGCTCCTCTCTCCCAGAATATCTCTTAACTTTCCCCTCTTTTGCCTTTTTTTATCTGCTGACTTGGCACCTCTTCCTTCCTTTTAAACCTCTCAACACACACACACACACACACACACACACACACACACACACACACACACACACACACACACACACACACACACACACACACAGAAGCACAGTCCCCTCAACACTTGTACTTAAGCACAATAGTTATATTCAAATGTGCTCCCACATGGCTGCTGTGTGTGTTGTCCAAGCCCAGTCAGCAGAAGTTGGAGTTGAACACAGCGACCTACATTTGAGGTTAATAAATCAAAATAATCTTTTTTTTCCCCCCCTTAAAGCTAATTTTTAGGATTTTATTTTTGGTTATTTCTACTTTATTAATGTGGATTCGGCAACTAACATGAGAGCGGCAGGAAGGGCTAGGGATAAGATGAGAAGGAGAAGAAGAGAGGATTTTTTGTACTTAAAAATTATGAAATAATGTGAATTATCCCATTATTGTTATTCAGGCTTTCATTCGTGAACAAAGAGCATCACAATGGATAATGGTTAAAATGACAATAAATAAAGGCAGTTCGAATAGTAACAATCATTATTGCAAATATAAGTATTGATGGAACATCATCTTAATAATTAAATGATTACATGAAGCATAGTAATACAGAGACTGGACTCTGGTTCTGTCAACCTTTATAAAGATGCTAGAGCAGGAGTGGATGATTCATTATTCCAAGGAGCCACATGACAAACTGGAACTGTTGTGGAGGGCCACACCGATAAGTTTATAAAGAGATAAAATTAGTAATGAGCAGAACTGGTTTCATCTTATTTGTTCAGCACTTCATAACAGTCCCAGTTTGTCATGTGGCTTCTCTGGAAAATGAATTCCCCACCCCTTTGTTAGAGGGCATTAGTAGTGTCAGTGATGTTTGGTGTGTCGCTGCACGACTACTAAAATGTATTAATTGTCCATGAAGATTTTATTGTTACCAATGATATTTAATTTTTCATCAGGTCCTTTTTGAGTACCTGATCAGTTTTATGTGCTGCCAACCAGAGATGGGCAGTAATGCGTTAATCCGATTACTTTTTTCAAGTAACAAGTAAGGGATTACTATTGCAAAAAAGGTAATTAGATTACTGTTACTTTCCCGTAAGCACGCTGCGTTACTGTGTTAATAAAACCGTGATTTTCTTGCGAGAGTGTCTCATGACAATGGCGTAAGCGAGTGCAACGTTCGTGGCAACAGCTGTGTGCAGATCAACAATGGATAATATATCGATTGTGGGAGAGAGTATGACCGTGCAGCGTTTAAAGTGTGGAAGTACTGACCTTACTTTGAGTTTAATTCCATAAAAAGTGACAAAAACATTAGTGTCCGCTGTTCACTGCGTGGGAAGAAAACTTCTCTTTACAGCGAAAAAAAAACCCCTAAACTTTCGAGCAAGCGCCGAGTGCGTTACGACGTAATAGGAAACTCACAGAGAAACTCGCAGATTCTTCAACTGACCGCTGCGGCACACCTGCACCAGGGTAAACCTCCGCCTACCCCACTCCTGCTATACAGGTGAAAATAGAGCAAAAGGACCGCTAGTCGTTGACTTTATTTATTTTCTGCTGTGTTTTACTTGCATCTTTGTGAAAGACTGAGTGTAAACACAAAAAATATTTTTATTTTATATGCTGAAATGTGCAGAAAATTGTCAGCGGTGTGTGGAGGCGAGGAGGAAGGAACCCAAACGCAGGACTCGCAGGTAGGTGAAGACTGGTGAAGGTTTATTATAAGGAGTGGATGAACAGAACAGAGGTAGAAAATGGCTGGCTGACTGGACTGGACTGGACTGAACTGAACACACGACAGGAATGACATCATCACATGTACATCAATGACACGACAGAGAACTGGTGAAACCGAGGAACTTAAATACACAGGTTGAATAATGACAATGATTGGAAACAGGTGAGTACAGGGCTGAACATAATCTGACTAATGACACGGGAGACAAGCTGACACGGGAAAAAACAGGAAGTGAGAACATTAATGTGGCGAACTAAACTGAACATGAACAAACTGAAATCACTGGGTCAACGACCCAGGAACCCTGACAGTACCCCCCCTTCAAAGGCCGGCACCCGACGGCCAAAAGAAAAAGAACCAGAACAGGGCGGGCGGAGGGGGCCCAGGACGGAGGGACGGAACCCACACAGAGACAGATCAGGTGGGCGGCCACGTGGCCCGAGGCCGAGACGAGACAGTTCAGGTGGGCGGCCACGTGGAAGGCAGCAGCGACCACTGAGCCAGTCCGGTGGGCGGCTGCGGCGGTCGAGACGAGATAGTTCAGGGGGTCGACCGTGCGGACGGCAACGGCGGCGACGTGGACACGGTTCGGGAGGCCGACCGTGCGGAAGGCAGTGGCGACGTGAACACGGTTCGGGAGGCCGACCGTGTGGAAAGCAACAGCGGCCACTCAGGCGAAGGCGGTCCGGGGGCCGGCCGTGCGGAAGGCAACGGCGGCCACTCAGGCGGTCCGGTGGTCGACCGCGCCGGCGACGAGGAGAAGGCGGCCGAGGAGCAGCTGCAGGAGGCGGCTCGGGAGCCGGCAGAGACTGAGGAGCAGCTGTAGGACCAGGCGGCTCGGGAGCCGGCAGAGACTGAGGAGCAGCTGTAGGACCAGGCGAAGCAGAAGCCGAGGCCGAGTCTGAGGCCGGACCAGGCGAAGCAGAGGCCGAGGCAGAGTCTGAGGCTGGACCAGGCGAGGCAGAAGCAGAGGCTGGGCCAGGCGAGGCGGAAGCAGATGGTGGCTGGACGGGCTCCTTGGGCCCTCCAGCTGACGTGGCATGAGGCTGGTGCGGTTCTCCCGAACCCCCAGCTGACAAGGAAGGTGGCTGGACGGGCTCCTCGGGCCCTCCAGCTGACGAGGCATGAGGCTGGTGCGGTTCTCCTGAACCCCCAGCTGACGAGGAAGGTTGCTGGACGGGCTCCTCGGGCCCTCCAGCTGACGAGGAAGGTTGCTGGACGGGCTCCTCGGGCCCTCCAGCTGACGAGGCATGAGGCTGGTGCGGTTCTCCTGAACCCCCAGCTGACGAGGAAGGTTGCTGGACGGGCTCCTCGGGCCCTCCAGCTGACGAAGAAGGTTGCTGGATGGGCTCCTCGGGCCCTCCAGCTGACGAGGAAGGTTGCTGGACGGGCTCCTCGGGCCCTCCAGCTGACGAGGCATGAGGCTGGTGCGGTTCTCCTGAACCCCCAGCTGACGAGGAAGGTTGCTGGACGGGCTCCTCGGGCCCTCCAGCGAAAACGGTCTCAGAACCAGTGGGCACCGGAGCCCCTGGCACACACAGGACAGAACCAGCAGGTGCGGGGACCTCTGGCAGGGAAGCGGCCGGGCCAGCGGGTGCGGAAACCCCTGGCTGAGGAGCGCCAGGCCAGCGGGTGCGGAAACCCCTGGCTGAGGAGCAGGAGAGCTCACAGCTGGCTCTGGGTGCTGTGGCTGCAGGTCCGGGAACTGAACGGGATGGTGGACAGGCGACTGGGAAACAGGAAGCGACTGGACTACAGGGCACTGGGCGGCAGACTGGACTACAGAAGAGTGAACGACAGACTGGACAGGCTGGAGGACGGGCGACTGGGGGACAGGCTGGAGGACGGGCGACTGGGGGACAGGAGCAGACTGGACTGACTGGGGGACAGGAGCAGACTGAGCTACAGGAGGAGACTGAACTAGAGACGAGTGAACTGACTGGAGGGCAGCAGGAGACTGGACAGCAGGTGAGTGAGCTGACTGGAGTGAAAGCTGAACAGCAGGTGAGTGAGCTGACTGGAGTGAAAGCTGAACAGCAGGTGAGTGAGCTGACTGGAGTGGAGATGCTAAGGGAGGAACAGAGGCAGGCGAGGCTGACGACGGAGCTGAGGTTGGTGTGGCTGATGGCTGAGCTACAGACTGGGCTAGACAGGGAGATAAAGCTACAGCCTGGGCTAGTAAAGCTGGTGCCTGAGCAGGGGACACTTCAGCCAGCCTAACCAGGGACAAAGCTAGTGCGTGAAAGGCTGGGTCAGGAGGTGGATGAAGTGGTGACGTAGCAGGTGAACCGGTTAGCTCTTCCAAGCCTCCAGGGAGGTCAAGCTGGGTTCTGGTTGCCCTCAGCCTGGGCGCTGGGACAGGCACGGAAGGTGGCCGGACACCAGTCACCCCCACCTGAGAAACAGAAGCGGGTGTGGAGGTAGACTGGGTCGCAGCTGCCCTCCTCCTGGGAGCTGGCACTGGTGTGGGCGTAGACTGGGCCCCTGTGCTGGTGGGAAATGGCTGAATAATGGGTGTAGAAATAGTGACGGTGTGTGTGTTACTGGCAGGTTTATTGGAGATTGTTCTGGTTTTTCTGCCACCACTATTTACAGTCTTTGGAGCAGAGCAGAAAAACTCTTCCCAGTCCATAGAATCCTCCAGGAGGGAAACATCCCATGAATGAGAGATGGGTTTATGTGGAGAGTCAAATGAGGGTGGAAAACAGTCACTGGAACTCACCACCGGGAATTGCTGGAAATAGTCCATTTTATGGCGGCGTGTGCGCAGATTTCTCCGGGAGGAGGAAGCGGGCGGGGTACACGTCCGAGCCTCTGGCACGGGAGCCTCTGTTGAGCCGAGGTGGAAGGCGGAGCCGCTGTGCCGTGGCGAGGTTGAAGGTCCGGTGAATGAGGCAGGTGATGTGTGAGCGTGGAGCGGAGTGGCGAGAGAGGGAGCGGCCGAAGCGCGGCGTGAAACGTCCACTCTCCGCGGCAGATGCTCCGGTGCAGGTGAGGCAGCAAGTGGGGGAACGCGGCGTCTCCGAGGCCCGCCCAGAGCCAAGCGAGTGCCCTCGAAGACGTGCTCTCGCTCCGCGAAGAGCCGCCGTCTCCCCTTGAGCTTTTCCGCCCACAAGGAGAGCGCTACCTCCTGCCGCTCATAGAGGTCCGAGTCCGCTGGGTTCCAAACGTGTCTTCGTGGCACGGGTCATGTAATTCTGTCAGCGGTGTGTGGAGGCGAGGAGGAAGGAACCCAAACGCAGGACTCGCAGGTAGGTGAAGACTGGTGAAGGTTTATTATAAGGAGTGGATGAACAGAACAGAGGTAGAAAATGGCTGGCTGACTGAACTGAACTGAACTGAACACACGACAGGAACGACATCATCACATGTACATCAATGACACGACAGAGAACTGGTGAAACCGAGGAACTTAAATACACAGGTTGAATAATGACAATGATTGGAAACAGGTGAGTACAGGGCTGAACATAATCTGACTAATGACACGGGAGACAAGCTGACACGGGAAAAAACAGGAAGTGAGAACATTAATGTGGCGAACTAAACTGAACATGAACAAACTGAAATCACTGGGTCAACGACCCAGGAACCCTGACAGAAAATAGGTTTAAATATTAAACTAATTTCTTCCAGTCAGAGAATGTTGCATATAATTAAATTTTTGCTTGATGCACAAAGTTAAAAGATCTAAACTAATAAAAAAAGAGACTTTTCCATTTGATTACATTTTGTATGATGGATTATGTAGAAAAAGTAGAATTGGGCTGAAAGATCTATCGCTTTATCACCTATTCAGGTTGTAAATCGTGTTTTTAAAAAGTAACTAAGTAACTAAGTAATTAATTACTTTTGAAAATAAGTAATCAGTAAAGTAACGAGATTACTTTTTGGGGAAGTAATCAGTAATTAGTTACAGATTACTTTTTTCAAGTAACTTGACCAACACTACTGCTAACACAGACTGTTAGTATTAACACATTTGTTTTCTTATTTTTGAGTCCAAACATGATGTAGGAAAATATTAAAATCTTTGGCTGCTACTTTGCGAATCTCAGATATAGATCTAAATGCAGAACCCTGAAGGATGACAAGCACAGAGGGAGCAAATTAGGAACAGGTTGAACTAACGACAGCAGGAGACAACTCATAGCAGGGCAGGCAACTTCAAAGGAAGGATGGAGACAAGGGCAGGAAGTAAAAGAATTGAAGGTTAAAACTAGAGCCGTCAATCGATTAGTCAAGTCAAGTGGCTTTATTGTCATTCCAACCATGTGTACAGTACACAGTGAATCGAGACAACGTTCCTCCAAGACCATGGTGCTACAAATGACATATAACAGACAATCAAGACAGGACTACATAAAGTACAAGTGTGCAAAAATTGCAAAAAAACAAAACAAAGACACCACACAGAACTTGGGGGAAGCAGTGAGGGCCCACGTGCTCTGGTACCTCTTGCCAGAAGGCAACAGAGTGTGTGTGAGGGGTGCGTAGGGTCCTCCACAACGCTGGTGGCTTTGCAGATGCAGTGGGTGTGATAGGTGTCTATGATGGAGGGCTCCGATGATCTTCTCAGCTGTTGTCACTATCCGTTGTAGGGTATTGCGATCTGATACAGTGCAGTCACCGTACCAGATAGTGATGCAGCTACTCAGGATCCTCTCAATTATTGTGATTAAAGTATGCGATTAATTGTGATTAAATAATTGAATCGTTATTAATTACATAGTTATCAATAGTTAACTTACGATTCATCGCAAATTGATTACAACATTTTTAAATCTGTTCTAAAAGTACTTTAATGGGATACTTTTCATTTTTCTAATACACTGGAGATGACAAATATACTTGCTTTATACAAAGATATGTTTATTTTTGTTGCAACAATCCAAAACAATGAAAAATACCATAAAGAATAATCTTGAAAAACACCTCAAAGGAGTGCTTAAAAATATGCTGAAAGGACACTTTTGTATACTCCCACAGAATGTAACTGTCTAATTTACCATTAGATACATTTAAAGCTCACAAAACACATTAGCTTCTAAGTGGGATCAAAACATGGAGCCACAAACACAAATAAAAAATATATATAATAAACAAAGCGCACATGTACAGTGGGGCAAAAAAGTATTTAGTCAGCCACCGATTGTGCAAGTTCCCCCACCTAAAATGATGACAGAGGTCAGTAATTTGCACCAGAGGTACACTTCAACTGTGAGAGACAGAATGTGAAAAAAAAAATCCATGAATCCACATGGTAGGATTTGTAAAGAATTTATTCGTAAATCAGGGTGGAAAATAAGTATTTGGTCAATAACAAAAATACAACCCAATACTTTGTAACATAACCTTTGTTGGCAATAACAGAGGTCAAACGTTTACTATAGGTCTTTACCAGGTTTGCACACACAGTAGCTGCTATTTTGGCCAAGTCCTCCATGCAGATCTTCTCGAGAGCAGTGATGTTTTGGGGCTGTCGCCGAGCAACACGGACTTTCAACTCCCGCCACAGATTTTCTATGGGGTTGAGGTCTGGAGACTGGCTAGGCCACTCCAGGACTTTCAAATGCTTCTTACGGAGCCACTCCTTTGTTGCCCGGGCGGTGTGTTTTGGATCATTGTCATGTTGGAAGACCCAGCCTCGTTTCATCTTCAAAGTTCTCACTGATGGAAGGAGGTTTTGGCTCAAAATCTCACGATACATGGCCCCATTCATTCTGTCCTTAACACGGATCAGTCATCCTGTCCCCTTGGCAGAAAAACAGCCCCATAGCATGATGTTTCCACCCCCATGCTTCACAGTAGGTATGGTGTTCTTGGGATGCAACTCAGTATTCTTCTTCCTCCAAACACGACGAGTTGAGTTTATACCAAAAAGTTCTACTTTGGTTTCATCTGACCACATGACATTCTCCCAATCCTCTGCTGTATCATCCATGTGCTCTCTGGCAAACTTCAGACGGGCCTGGACATGCACTGGCTTCAGCAGCGGAACACGTCTGCCACTGCGGGATTTGATTCCCTGCCGTTGTAGTGTGTTACTGATGGTGACCTTTGTTACTTTGGTCCCAGCTCTCTGCAGGTCATTCACCAGGTCCCCCCGTGTGGTTCTGGGATCTTTGCTCACCGTTCTTATGATCATTTTGACCCCACGGGATGAGATCTTGCGTGGAGCCCCAGATAGAGGGAGATTATCAGTGGTCTTGTATGTCTTCCATTTTCTGATGATTGCTCCCACAGTTGATTTTTTCACACCAAGCTGCTTGCCTATTGTAGATTCACTCTTCCCAGTCTGGTGCAGGTCTACAATACTTTTCCTGGTGTCCTTCGAAAGCTCTTTGGTCTTGGCCATGGCGGAGTTTGGAGTCTGACTGTTTGAGGCTGTGGACAGGTGTCTTTTATACAGATGATGAGTTCAAACAGGTGCCATTCATACAGGTAACGAGTGGGGGACAGAAAAGCTTCTTACAGAAGACGTTACAGGTCTGTGAGAGCCAGAGATTGTCCTTGTTTGAGGTGACCAAATACTTATTTTCCACCCTAATTTACGAATAAATTCTTTACAAATCCTACCATGCGAATTCATGGATTTTTTTTTCACATTCTGTCTCTCACAGTTGAAGTGTACCTCTGGTGCAAATTACTGACCTCTGTCATCATTTTAAGTGGGGGAACTTGCACAATCGGTGGCTGACTAAATACTTTTTTGCCCCACTGTAACTGTGGAGAGCACACTACATAACTAGGACTATAAAGTGCAGTCAGGCTATAGCTTATACTTCCAGTGTCTTAGAATATACCATTTTGACTATACTTATGTCTCTTGCTCTGCTGTTGTATTCAGCAGAGGCTGAGCAACCCAACCTTCTTCCTTCTTCTTTTTTCGTAACAAGACATGAACACTAAAACACCACAAAGGAGAAAGAAAAGAACTATAGCATACAGCACATACAGTACTTTTGTTTCTTTGCACTGAACCAGTTGCTCAGACAGACAAGCATTTCGACATTTTCAGATGTTAGGGCAGCTTGTTAGCGAAGTGCCTCTCCGCTGTCTTCATAACAGTCAAAGCATTGACCCAAGTTTCCACTGTGGTGCAAAATAATGTGCTGTTACCCTGAGGTGACTGCGATTACTTAGTGAAGTCTAATAATCTCTGGTGAGTGCAACCGTGTTGTTCTGCCCTAAAGCCTCCTCCACTTTGGCTTTCTTGTCTTCATACAAGTTGTGTGTCTTGGTGGCTCTCAAAGGCAAATCATGCAGTCGTTGGATGCTATGTGAATTATTTTAAGTAGCCCCTCATCGTCCACAATGTTAATCGGTCTGCAAGCTGTAGCCACCCATTTAGCTATGGCTGTTGAAAGTTTGTTGCTTGTAGAATTTCTCAGCGTCTCCTTTGAAAGCTATGCAGCATAGTCTGCCTTTGGTGACGGGGAGGAGGGCTCTCTGCATCAGCTGTGTGCTTGGTTAGCAAGTGGTATTTAAGATGGGACGTACTAGGGTGGTAACTCAGTTCACATCAACAGTAAATGCAAATGATTTTGGTCTTCTCAAGAGAACCATCTGGCAGAACTTTAAAATCAAACTTGGCGTTCAAAAGAACCTTCTCTTTATCCATTTTTGCTCACCATCTATAATGTTACTGCTGCGTCGCCAGCCAGGAAAGAAACTAAAGCAGTGAGTAGCTGTGAAAGGGGACAGTACCAAAACATACTTTGGCACCAAAAATGTTGCTTTGTACTCTTTGTTTGGAATGACAGAGAGCTGTTTCAGAAAGAAGCTGCAGACAATGCAATCCACCAGACTCCACTGGCAAAAAAGTAATTTAACCTTGCAAAACATGGGAGGTGTTCATACTGGTGCTTTGACAGCAAGAAAGTTCACATCTCCTTGTTGGCTCAACATTTCGGTTTTGAATTAGCCATTTCTCTTTGTGGCTGACTCCAGCTTCCCCTGGAAATCTAATACATGTTAGGGTTATGGGTGATTCTGTGGGGGACAAAAAAACTAAGTGGCATGCATCAAATAGATGACATAAACTTTAACAGTTCATAGAATAAAGTGCTTTGTTAATGCATGGGAAAATTGTGATTTGTAGTCTGAAGGACTATAAGTGGTCCGTAAGGCTAGACAAGTATACAAATATTTTGTTTGCCACACATGCTTTTTATATTAATTAAGTTCATGTATACCTTCAAGTTCGTTGACATAAATATTACTTCAGTCTTGATTTCTTTCGAAAATGTACTGATATATGATTTTTTTAACAAATCATTTGAAATATCTGAAGTCCTTAAACGTATAAAGAAAAAAAATAAAATGTCAGTAATGAGTGAAATTATAATCAAATTACTTTGGTTTAAGTAACAAACCTAAAAAAAAATCCTGTAGTCACTTTCTGTACTTCCATTTTTTATAATTATGCTTTCATCCATCCTTTCCAAATGGCCCAACGGTAGGAGCGTTTTAGGTGGCTAACAGGCACGTCTTTGACTTTCCAGATTTTTTTCTCTTTTTTTCTATGGCTGAATGAAGCTGTGCTTGCTTAAAGAACAACTTTACTTTATAAACAGAAGGAAGTGGCCTGAACTTCACCCCGGCTGCTTTTTTCCCCTCCTTTCACTCTTTCCCCTCATACTCACTCACTTACACACACATACAGTAAATACATACTGCAGACACCTGTGTAAACCACTGCTACCATCTGCTTGGCACCCGCCTCCTTATCCCAAAAAACACCCTGGCCAGGGATATCACACACACACACACTCACACTCACAGAAACATCCACCCTCACACTGTTAAGCAGATCAAGAATTCTGCAGGGGAGGTGTTTAAACATCTGAGATCTGACATGCGCTGAGTTTCTCCAAATGAAAAGAACTTAGTTACTCTTTAGGTCTTGAGCTGTTAATAATTGTCACCTCACCCCGAGCGAGCAGGTGGGGCTGCACAGCCACACTGCAGTCAGATGTGAAGATTGGAAATGTGTAGCCCATTACTTAAACTTCAGCAGAATAAAAACCTCATAAAAACCCACATGGAATCCTGCTCATCATGTTGCAACTGCGTCTTCAACAGTCTGTGTGGGTACAGTAACGATGACAATTAAAATGTAATGCAGTGGTTAGTGGCTAAATTGAAGCAAATTGAAGTTTATAAAGCACAAATACCCACCCTCCCATTGCAGCAATAGAAGCACGCTATGATTAAAAGGATGTCGCAGCCTGTACTTTCAAAGCTTTTGAAAAATTCTATAATTTTTCAGGGAATCCTTGTAATGCTGAGTAGATGGAGAGTTATGATTGGGTTGTAATGTAATTTTCTTCATGTGGACTAAATAATAGAAAATAACTGAAAATAACTGAACTTTTGTAACTATTAAAGCTCTGTGATGGGCTGGTGTACCTCACCTTTCACTCCCATAACAGCTGGGATAGAATCCAGCTCTCATACGATCCTGAACTGGATAAAGGGTTGATGATGGATGGATGGATGGGTGGGTGGGTCAATTCTTAGTGTGTAGCATGTTAGTGTATTTAGGTTCTGGTCAGCCGGGCACTTTTTGTTTGGAGCTGGCGCGGGCACCCTTTGCCTGTATGGATTTTCAAGTGCAGTTTTCCCCCTAGAGTCCAAAGCTAGGTTAATAAGTGATCCTAAATTGGTCATAGGTGTGGATGTATAAGTGCATGGCTTTCTGTCTCCCTCTGTTAGCCTTTAGATAGACTGACTGTCCAACTCTCTCTCTCTGTGAAAATTGGGATTGGCTTCACCTTCCCCTGTGACCCTAAGCTGCAAAAGCAGTTAAGAAAATGGATGGATGGATGTGCTCTCATATTTTTCTTGGGGTTTGTTGTATATCAAACTAAAGGACACATTGCAAAGCAAATGTAACTTTGCAGTGTGTCCTTAAAATTGTGAAAGGACTGTGATCTTTTGCTGCCACCATGCCGCTGGGCTCCTGATGGGGACTTTTGTTGTTATTCTCACCTGAAAACACACCAACCAATTACTTCTATTCAGCAGGGTTAAACGGCAAACTGAATGAGGTGATTAACGTAACTAGAGAATGGAGGGCTGATAGCAAGTGATGACTGGAAACTGGACACCAGATGGTCAAATCTTCAAATAAAAACTGATGTCAAACAAAGGTAACGTGAATAAATACTATTAGGTGGAGCTCCTGCAGGCTGCCTCACTTACTGCTGACAGAAATGTTGCAATCAAATATTCTTGCAGTAATTGAGACAGTGTGTTTGAGTTCCACTTAATAACTTTTCCTATTTTCCTCCTGTGCAACAGTCAGCCATTCAGTGGTGCATAGAATATATTCAGTAAACACAAAATACAAGTTTTAAATGATAATATTTTGCCTGTGTGGAAAAAAGGATTTTAAGATAAGATAGAACTTTATTAATCCCTCGGGTGGGTTCCTCTGGGAAATTCGGTAATATAAATTCGGTTTATACCTTAGTTACTCAATTCATAATCTATCAGTCTGTACTGATAACTGGTTTCTGGACTAGAGACATGCAGGTCAGTCATATATAACTTAATTTCACCATTTTCAGATGCAATGTTTTTGATAAAACATCGCATCAGTAGATGAGTGACAAAAAGAAATACTTCAGTTTTGGAAGGGTTAAAAGCTTTTCAGGGCTCTGGGAGTCCACAAATCCCCACTGAGAGATATTATCTTAAAATGGAGAATTAGTTAACCTTCCTGGACATGGCTGACAGTCAAAGATTTCTCCCAGAGCGCCATGATGACTCATCCAAGAAGCCACAAATGTTGCAAGAAAAACATTGAAGGTGCCTTATCTCAGTGAGGGTCGCTGTTCATGATTTTAATATATGAAAGATACTGGGCAACATCGGCATCCGTGAGAATCAAAATCACTGTTTACTCATAAGAATATTATGAGTAAACAGATCCTCTTCTTTTTTCAAAGCACCACCGACCCCAAAGAGTGTTTTATGGATCGGAAGAACATTCTGCTCTATGGCAGAAAATCCGGAAGAAAACTTGCAGATCATCAGTTTGTAAACTGAAACTCACACAATGACCCGGAAAATAAACGTCCACCTCTGAATGGCTGCAAAGAAATGTAATTCAAAAACCACCGTGTACTCCACTACCAGTTGGCGAGTGGTTGCTGGAGGCCACAGGAAAATTGATTGCTAAAGCCCCACACAGGCCTTGCAAGACACCAACTTGCTTGCACACATTCACCAACAGCTCGGCAGTGGAAAGTGTGATGGAAACCATGAACACAGACTCTACAGAAATTTATCATCCATCATCAAAATAAAAGTTGCAACCTTTGAAAATGCAGTGGTATAGCACAACTTTCACTTTCAAATGTCACTACTGCTCATTAAGAACTTGGCAACTGTTTGCAGTCAATTCTGTGTCTTCTATTAAACTTTGGACAACTGTGACAATCTGCTTGTGACCAAAACAATCACAAGGAGGTTTTTTTTTAGTGCAGAACCCTACTTTTTACTAATTTCACCACTTTTTTACCTCCGGAAACCACCAGGCAACACTTGGTGAATACACATTTCTCTCCGATGATGGGTCTCTACGTCTTTGTGACTGAGATCTTATATGATATTTTCTAAAAGGCATGGTGTTCACCTCCTGTTGGGAACAACTATGCATTTGGTATCTGCTCAAGAGGAATCTGGGGAGGCTGATTAGTGTGGAACCAACACTAACACCTGAGTCACGGTCACCTACAGTTAGGGGTGTGATTACTCATTACTCAGTTTCATGATTTAGCTTGTTTTATGGTAAATTTAAATGTAATATTTGAAAGAGTTTAGTATGGAGTAAACTGAAAAAAAAAAGACAGCAAGAGCGGTTACGTAATTTCTCAGGCCGTCAAATCAAGAATTACAACAAACCAAAGAAAAGACAAAAAAGAAGCATCTTCTTTCTGCGCGGTGGATGGTTTGAGTGGGGTTTTTTTAGGAAGAGGGCGTTCGATGAGTTCAACAGGAAGACAAGGAGGAGGAGGAGGATTGAGGAATGTTCCAGAATGCTGATAGTGGGGACTGATTACACAAAGACACACAAACCAAAAAAAGAAAAACTGAAAAGAAAAGAAAATGAACACACAAAACAAACTTGAGCCAGCACTCATCTACTCGTTTTCCTTCCCTCTCTCTCCCATCTCCAAAAGCACTCACACTCTTGTGCACACACTTACACACAGTGATCCGGGTGGAATCAAAGGGTATTAGCTGTGTGGTGTTCAGTTCCCCCGGTCCTTTCCCAGCATTCCCCACAGCTGTACGATTACACAGGTGTTTGGCAAAAACACACAGTTAGAGACCACAGAGGGGCTGCATGGGTGTGTGTATCTGTGTGTGAGTGTGTTTGTGCACGAGTGAGAATATGCGTGTGATTGCATGCCTGTTGTCCGTATGTGTGTCTACATGCACAGCTTCCCTGCAGGAGTGTGTGCTTGTGTGTGTGAACATGTGTGCATGTTTAAAGCATTAGTTTCCTCCCAATGAATCAGCTCAGCTATTTTCTTGACCACCATCACTGCATATTTTTTTATATCCTTGTATCTTTCTCTCAGTCTTTATTCATCCTTGTAGTATATTTACAAACACGATCAGCAAAGCTAGCGACATCAAATATGACTGCATTACCTGGTATTCACATTTTATGATGCAGTACATGTAAAACCTTCAGTCTGTTACTGCTGAATAAGTTGCCAGAAGCTGCTAAGCTACTGGACTCATTTACCCTGTTTGAAGCCTGCAGCATTTGTTGCATTTCATCCTCATCTCAAACTATCCAACTATTTTTTTTGTGAACACTCTGTAGATGTTCCATTCTGTCCATGTTCTGACCTTTCAACTTTAATTGTATTTAGAGGAAGAGGATAAAACCACAAAGAGACAAAACTCATGAGCAAGGTGATGATTGTGTTGATGTGGCCCAAAAGACATCCGTGCACAATGGCACACTCAACAAACTCAGGCTGTTCTGTGAATGCTGTCATTCAGACACTGCAGTATGTTAGGTAGAACTCAATGCTGATGGTCTGATCTTGGGAGATCAATTTGCAATCTATGAATGTTAAAAAAAAAAAAACTAAATGGAAAGCACACTTCTGACCTGATTGAGCCCCATTCAGAAGTGTAAATCGCAGATTCTTCCACTTAAAGCTACTGTTTGGTCACAGTGAGAGACCAGCTGTCATTACCACTGAGTATCCTCATCATGAAATTTTAAATTTCAGTTTGACACAGAAGCCGTTTCAGTTTTGCTTTCTGCCTGAGTATGAGGTCAGTGCAGTTGGTCAAAATATGACTTCCAGGACCTCCAGTAAATCCAGAAGCAGTCTAGACGTGCATGGTGAGGCGGCTTTGAAGGGAAGATCAGCCAATTTTAAATCAGGTTTAATTTTTGACTTTCACGGATTACACAATGCATATTCAGGAATCTCATTTTTGTGCAGAAAACGTTCTTGAAACTCCAAAGAAATCATCCTATGGGTAAAATTTATGTAGGTGCAAAATTGTAAGATGTAAATCCAATTTGTCTGGAATAAAGTTGAGGACAAAACTACTGATATAGCAGTTAGCAGGCAGACAGGTTGAAAGAGCAAATAAACAGCTCAGTGTTTCATTTCATTAGAAATGATGTGACATCAGTGTAAATATTTAGATCTGCTTTCATATTTCTTTTGTGTTTACAACATGGCCATAAATACAGTATGTATAGTGTGAAAGCAGTCAGTTAGACAAATCTCCTGTAGAAACTGTAAAGCCTGCATTCACCAACTGAATTATATCTTGAAACTCACAATCTAACTGTAGATGATGTGCAGAAGCTTCTCTTCATCAGTAGCCGCATAAATAGCTTCATCTAGAGCTACTTATTGATGGTGATATGTTTGTACTCTAAAAAAGGACTGAGGTTAGCACAGATGTCTATTTTAAGCCAAATAAATGTAATAAAATATGGTTCGCCGCCTGTGTTGTAGTTCACTTTGGCTTTCCCAAAATGTTTAATTTTATGACAAGCTGGTTACAACAATTTCAGAAGGAGACGATTTTGAGAGATGCCTTCAACTCAAAACATCTCAAAACTTTTTCGGTGAATAGTTAATTCTCATTGTTCCTGTTGCCTCTTTTTCATTTGTCAGTTACATGAAATTTCTCCTTTATTTCCTTTTACAACAGGCTACACTTTCTTGGCAGAGAAGTCAGTTTTAGTTCTTGGACAAAGGCCAAAACCTGAGGAAAAAAATTGAAAAGACCTGTTGAAAAAGAAAAAAAACCTCACCAGGGAGTTTTAGAACAACTTCATTTTTTCTTTAAATTAGTTTCAGTGAGCCATGACAGCGAGCCAGCTTACATGATGCCAGGGTGAATCCAGTGAAGCTTTCAGCTACAATCTTTACATCTTTTCTGTTGCTGTTGCTGTTGTTGTCTATACGAGCTATAGTTATGGGGGGGAGGTTGAATTTTGTTGAATTTATTAAACAAGGGACTGATGGTGGGCCTGTGACTTTTAGGGCACATATGAGAAAATGGCTTATGGTAATCCAGGTCTGTGATGACTTTTTACTCACCTTGTTGTATTGTTTGTTCTGGTTCTTTGTGTGTGTTTTTTTGTATGTTTTTCTATATCATAGCGTTTTATGTAACCTGCCCAGCAAGTGTGCATGAGAAATAGAAGGTTTGCTAAAATCTAGCATGTTTACATCTTATATTTTTATAATAATGCCCATTACTTTCCCATTACTATAAATGAAAAGAAGAATGTAACGCAACTTTAGTCCTCTAGTGGTAATAATGATTGTGATGGGAAGGAAGGACAATGATATAAAAGGTGTAGTTGGAGAAATGGACGGGTCAAAAAAAAGAAAACACTGGAATCGAAGACACAAAACCGCTGTTAAGTTCATCCTTTGCACCATTAGGCAACATTGTTTCTTTTCATCACGACTGCTCTATAACCTTGCTCGTTGTACTCAAAACTTTACAGCGATTTTCAGCAGTTTGATGTTTTTAATCTGTGGCTTGTCTCCAGATACAGTGGTGGTTGTTTAAGTTTGAGTAAACCTTTTTCTTATATCTTTCCAGTTTATTATGGAATAACTTTTCTCTATCAAATGTAGTTTTTTTTTTTTTACTTACGTTTGACCAACATGTGTACTGGACTTTTTGTGTTCCTGCTGTGGTTCAAGGTTAACATCCAGACAAAACCAAAATATGTTGTTTGAACTTCAAGTGACTTCCCGCTGATAATGGAAGAGAAGCAGCAAGAGGCCAATTAAACCATGTCTTGGTGTCATTTTAAAGACACGGAAAGTCACCAAATTCCATTTAGTGTTAGCCATATGGGAAAAGAAAAGTGATAATTAGATATACAGTTGTGTAATACAAATGTAGTAAAGTGTACTAGACTAACTTGAACATTTGAGTGCTCGTCTTTTTTTGTCGTATTTGTCATTGTTTTCATTCTGGCAGCAGAACAAACTCTAAACACATTGTTGACATTTTATCACTAAATAAACTGAGATGGCTACCAGGAGAGCAAACACACCACTCAAAGTTCACCATTAGCATTCTACCGGAGTTTTGTTTATGCCCACTAGATGTATGTTAGTCTTAAATTCACTCTTCTTTTAGCTCTGGTCCAAAGCAGCATACTTCTATGCTGTTTATCACTTCAGATAAATGTTTAACCTTCCAAACTACCTAGCTGCTAAATGTGTCTTTTTTATATCCTTGTTCTGGGTATGCTGGCATTTTTACAAGGTTGCTGAGCATCAAATTAATATTTTCTGTTACAGTTGTGACTAAAATATATAAAGCATTATTGTGTATCTTCTGTAGTAAATCAGATCCGGTATAGTTGCAATTCAAAACCTTTACAAATACTAAAAGGAAATCAGAGAAACTGACTTGTTGTAATAATCATCCTGGGAACAAGAAGACTTGCTGTATTTCAAGAGTCTCCTAAGATTTCTCATCTAAAGACACTAGTTTTCTAAGGTTTGCAAAAAGCTTTTAGAGACATCTGTTGGATTTTTTTTCTGCAGCAATCACGTGATCACACATCTTCACCACACATCTGCACACAAATTCATTAGGTTCAGCATCAGGTGAGATGCATGCACGAAAGAAATGCATGTCCATGGCCCATCATGACATCACTCATTGTTTCCTGGACTGAAACATCAACATTAGTGTTGTGGCTGCCACCGTGTTGCTTTGTTGCAGTCATAAGTGACAATTTTTGAGTGGAGTGCCAAGCTAGCAAGCTCACATAGCTTCTTCAACCACCTGTAACAAGTGTTACAGGTGGTCGAAGAAGCATCTACAGCTGTGTTTTTATGCCGCATAAGTCTAATTAAAATGCTTCAAGGGGAACCAAAACCACAAATATGACAGAGAGATCCAATTAGAAGGCTCAGATTGATGGAAGAAGCCCCAATGACAGCTATCTGCTACATCTACCACAGTCTCAGCCTTAAATCCAAAAATGAGGTCTAGCTGTAAAATGTAGTGTGATCTAGCAGATGGGTTACTGTAACTCAAGGTGGCCTGGTCTGATGTAGCATGTTTTGTTTTACCTCACATGAATGGTTGGCTACATGTGCGCTACTTACCTAGGGAACACCTGGTTGCACTATGTGAATGTTACTTTGACATGCACCACCTACGTAAACATTGTTGCAGACCATGTACACAGTTTTATGGAAACGGCATTTCCTGATGGCTGCGGCCTCTCTCAGTAGGGTAATGTGTCCTGCCATAAATCAAACATGGTTCAGGAATGATTTCCACCTTCAGGTCCTAGTGGAATCCACTATTTGTGTTTTGGCAGCAAAAGATGCACCAATACTATGTTAGGCAGGTGGTCACATGTTATGCCTTATAATTTAGACTTTCTTCTTTAGCTAGGCTGTAAACATAACTACAAAACTAAAGTTGGACTTTTCTACATGAGTGTATGTGTTTGACATGTTTTGGAAGCCACACTTAAGTGGCCATTAAAAGAAATGGCCTAACTTTTTCAGCCTCAGTCAAGAAACATTGTTGAATCTTCATTATTAAAACAAATTTCACAAGATGCATTCGTTCTAGTCACTGTAATTAGCCTAATTGTCCTAAGGGGACAGTTCCTGTAGTTAAAACATGGTCAAAGTTGCCCTAAAATCGCCCACTAATATCTGAAGTGGGAAAACTGCTTATTTCCTGTACCAGTCAGGGAGCTTGTCGTTCCTTCCGTTGGCCAAAGGTGTCACCAAATCAATCTGGAGTGAAATCTTTATTATAACTCAGGAAGCAGAGAAAGGTGTTCCTCTTACTGTAACCAAGCAGTTACAGGAGCATTACGTTTTACACAGTCCTGTTGTGTCTGAATTTAAACATTTTTAATATTGCATAACTTCACATGCGGACCCACTGATTCTCTTCTTCCTGCTGCACTATTATTCATATTTTTTGCATCAGTATTAGATTAACAGAGTTTACAAAGAATAAACTAGGATCATTTACCAAGAAAATAAATTAAAGCTTTTTATTCTAAATAACCTTTTCTAGAAATCCATAAAATCCACTTTGTTTTACTAAGAATGCAAAAGACTCACTAAAAGCTTATTATGAATCAGTCTTTTAGTTGGTGGCACAGAGAGGAGCATTGATTACAGTTGGGAAAACTTGTTGCAATAGACATTTGAGGAGAATGTTATGTAAAAAAGACATAAAGGTTATAAACACACGTGATCATATAATTCTCAGTCCCACTTGTGATGTGTTTTCTGAGGGTCACAGAACAGGTGGAGGTTGGCAAAGCAGGCTCTCGCTTGTTGCTCGACACCTAAAAAAGACGTTTTAACGCAGGGCCCTTTCTGCAAACAGGATCATAGTATTAGCTTTTAATAGAGGACCCTATGGTGTAATTTCCTCAGTGCTTTACAAAAGAACACAAAGTAAAGCTGGAAAGAGAATCCAGTATGTCTGCCAACTTTTAAAAAAGTGGATTAAGAAAACTGTGGTGTGTTTACTGTCCACTTCATCTCCAACTTGACCTATCAACACCCTTTTTTAACATATGAATGGGTGACTCTTTTTTTTCTCTTATTTTATATAAAGTGACTTTTAGTTTGTCTGAGAGTAGAGGGCTGGCAAAAGGCAAACAGCAAGGGCAACAAATAAGCCTTTATGTTGTTCCTGCACCTGTGTGTGTGTGTGTGTGTGTGTTTTCCTGGCATTTTCTCTGTGAGAGCAACCCGCACATGCAGGGTGTAATTTGCAGAAATAGGCCAGTCATTTTATACCTGCAGGCTGTGGGCTGCACAAAGAGAGAGAGAGAGAGAGAGAGAGAGAGAGAGAGAGAGAAAATTACAAAGTATTTCCAGAGTAGAGAGTTTTGGTACTCTTGTAGTTTTAAGTGGTGACCCATAGGGGGGTTACCGTACAGGTCAAACACTGCACTTGTTTCATTGCAAACTCTAATGAAAAGACACGCAGAACATCAAGATTCATGCATTCATGGAGGGACATGAGCATAGACTGAGATGCACTAAAAGTGATTATACAATGAGTTGTAAAAAAACAAAGAATAAATCTATATTATTATTAAATAATACACAACATATTTAAAAGATTTATATTTTTTAAAAGTTGTATTTGACTGGATTCAAGCACAAAAGAGTTAGCAAACTCCGGAGGGGGCAAGAAGGAATAACCTTTTCCTTCCTCAATTAGCCCAATTAATCCAAATCAAACTAGCCAATCACCGCGCCAATCAATCAGCGAAACAAACCCGATTTTTCTTGGAGATTTATTTATTTTCCTGTGGATTTTCCGCTCTCTCCTGAAGCAGCGGCGGCAGCAGCAGCTCGGCGCTCGGCTCAGTGGTGTTAAACGAGACTGTAAGCTAGGTGGCCGCACGATCACATTTATCGCGCCGAAGCTGTGCCAGACGCACATGGGATCCGTCCTGCTTACCGGGGGATCTTCAGCACCGGCAGCCGAGCGGAGGGCACCGTCAGCCCGGTCAGGAGGAGCGCTCAGCCTGCCTGGACTCTTCCGCTGACGCAAAACAAACGCACAGACACACACACACAAACACACACACGCAGAACAAACACTACACATTTCGGAGGTGATATTCTTCCTTCCTGAGACACAAAGTGTTATTTATTTATATCGTATGCGAGCCTGACAGTCAGCCGCGGCGGACAAACTGCGTGTTAGCGCGGGGAGGTCGGACTTGTTTGGCAGGGGAAACACTGAAACACACGCGAAAAGACTCCCGTTCTGTCGCCCCCCTTCTTTTATTTCCTGTCAGTTTTTTTTCTTCTTCTTGCGATTTATTTCCTGCTGCCAAAACCAGGAACCCGGGACTGAACCCTTACTCCGAGGATGAAAGAAAACTAGATTTGCTTCGAGGCTTTGAGGTTGTTTTACTGGATTTATTTCGCTGTGGAGGAAAAGCGATCCGGGAGCGGAGCGGTGCGCAAAAAAGCCGAGGTCTTCCTCCTCTCTTCTCTCCGTCCTTTCTATCTCTCCATCTATCAATCTGTCTACCCATCCTCTTCTATCTATCTGTCTCTCCATTTGTTTCCATGTTTTAGGTCCGTGCGATTTTGCTAAAATGCATCATCAACAGCGGATGGCAGCTTTGGGAACAGACAAGGAACTGAGTGACTTACTGGATTTCAGCGCGGTAAGGAAATCCACCTTCTTCTCTTATCGCTAATATGAATAAAATGACAGGTATCATGTGAGAGCAAGCCGTAGAGGAGAATAAAGGCGTTCTGTAGGCTTTACATCCACCACTGTTTACATTTTTAATGTATGAGTTGCACGGCACATAGCCCAGCCTGCATATTTTAGCCTTCACTCAGTCTTTTAACTATTTGCACAAAAAGTTGTGTGTTTATGTAGAGTAACTTGCAGAAAGTCAGTGCATATTGTTGGTTTTGTGTTGTTTAATTTTTTTGCTTGTGTGTGCAGAGAATTGTGATGCTGCATTAGTAATTTTGTTGTCTTATAGATGCGAAACAGCGATTTGAAAATGTTCCCAACATCCATGGTAGTATATCTCATTTTAAGTCATTTTTTCCTTCATGTGTAGCCTGATTATTGTTGTTGTTGTTATTATTTTTTATCTTTCTACCCATGATAGGATTTAGTAAATGTTTTTCCTTTTTTCTATGTGACTTTCTAGGCTGCTCCATGCACTCTGCACCGTTTCGTACAGAATATTTCATGCAAATAAAAAAAAAAGAAAAAAGAAAAAGGCTCGATGTTGAATCATGAACCTGCATGACAGACAGCTAGACAGCCAGCCGAGGAGAGGGAAATGTGTCATACTTTGTCCCCGCAGTGTAAATATTCCTGCAGCATTGCTGTTAAATGTCCAAACCCGCGATTGGGTTTGAAAGTGTGCGTGTGTTTTTAAAGAGAACAGCCTGAGTGGTGAACTTGACGGACAGGAAATAGAGTCCCCGCTCTCGCCCATGTTTTCTCTGCGCCTCTCCTCCTCTGGGAGCAACTTTGGTCTGAAGAGGAGGAGGAAGAGGGGGAAAAAAAAATCAGAAACACCCCTAAATGATGAGAGGGGAAAAAACTGACTTACATTAATCCGGTTATGAAACGTTGAGAAGCAGCATGAACATAATGGTATCATAATATCATAATAGTATTAGGGACATGGGTACAGTGATGCTGCATAACATGCAAATAGAATTTACCTGCAATGTTGTGAGTTATTATATTAATTTTAATACTGTAAAAGCATAATATCACAGCCATGGCCTGTGCATGCAAGTGACTTAACAGGAGTGTGCTACAAATAATTTTTGATGAGAAATATATCATAAAATATACATTTTTACAGGAATGAAATGCCAAAGAGAAGATAGTGTGTCTCATGACTGACTGAATGCACAGCTGAGGCCTGCTAGAAAATCTGTTGTTAGAGCCATGCAACCTACACATTAGTGTCTTGTAATGCACTACCCTTTTTTATTATTTGAGTGCAACATGTTGATAAGAACTTGTGCATCAACTCATACAAGTTAACCCCTGTTGCATTTTTTTTAGATTTAATAACTTCATACACACATCAGAATATGTCTATAGAAAAATTGTAATTATAGAACACACACTCTCTTAGCTAAGTAGGTCTCTATTTACCATGTTTACAGCAGAACTATCGTTAAAGTCCATGTAGAAGAATAAGAAGTGCCCAAAGTCGACGGAAATCACGACTAATTTCCAGTTTAGTGGCACACACAACATATTCAGTTACTTTGGGAATAGTGGCATATATTTAAAAAGAAGCAAAATAAAAGGCTCAAATTATTTTACAAATTTTAATCCTGTACAATGGTTAACTGAATATTTTAAATATGATATATTTGATTAAATAAAATAAAATAAAATAGACTCAGTAAATTGCTTTATAATTCCAATGGCAAGGAGATGCTGCTGTGATACAAATATTCTTCATAGTGCTATTATATCTAGTAAGCCGGGTTATATTATAAATGGTATAAAAGGTTGTTTAGATATTATATCATAGGTGCAAAATGCCGAAAAGTTCAATCAGAAGTTAAATTATGCACAAAAGTAGAAAAATAATTATTGTCCTTAAGAGATAATGCATTAATATTAAAGGCATTTTCCCTGGTTTAAAAACTGAACAGGTTTTTAAGATATGTCAATCAGCCCGTCTTAATTTGAAAAAAAAATTTCAAACAAAGGAGGGCAGCAGCAGCTAAAATGTGTCTCCGCTCATTATAAACGCAGACTGAACATTAATTTATTCAATCATCTGTCCTTACACGCCCACAAGCTGACACCAGCAGCTCAAAGCAGTTAGACTGGGATATCGATAGACCCGCTAATAGTCCGAGTTAGATCGTTTATCTCCCCAACGCTTGTTTTCCCTCTTTATTTGTCGCAGCTGTGAGAGAGATTGAATACACAAGCAAGCAACCTCCTTGTTCGGCAGACGCACTTCCAGGCCCAGCAAGCAGCATTAAGAACAGTGATGGATCAAGTGTTCGCTGCTTTGGGTCAGGGTTTAATTTATCAGAATTCTGGTTGATCTGAAATAAAACCAAAAGCCTCTCGAACGCCTTGACTTAGTACAGTCTTGTACCGTCTGTAAGTGTGAAGCTCGGAGTGTGTTTGCGGTCAACCATGCCAACACACGGGCCTGATGTTCATCCAGAGGGGTTATCTGTGAGGGTCAGATGTCTCACTTTGATAGCGTGAAGTGTTCTGTTGTAAAGCTTTACAGTAGCTCATCTCGAAGCACGGCAGGAATCAGTATTCAGCTTCAGTCTGTCTTAACGTGGGCTTGATTTTCCTGTAGATGTGTAGAGCAGATGGTGACTAGTTCTGATGATTATCTCATATGTTTAAGTCAGATATGAAGTAGATATGAAGTGTTTCATTCCAAAATAAGCCATCCAACATTTGGCAAAAGTGACACTTTAGAATGAAAACATATTTTTCACCAAGGTGAGCAGGCGATATAAGTGGTCCTGTTTATTTTTCACAGATGCTGAAAGAGGAATTTGATTTCTCTCCGCTTCACAAAAATAATCCCACAGTGTTTTGGAACACCAAGTCTTCATTTCAGTGTTTAGCTCTGAGCTGGGATTCTCTGATTAGGATTGAGTGCAGACCTAAATGTGTCCATAGCATCAAGTGGAAAACAGAGAAGGGCCAAAACCTTGCATCAAGAGGTGCTGACCAAAGTCAGGAATCTGATTTCTTGACTAAAACTCCAAAATAAAAACTTGTACATTGAATTTTACTTTTAATATCAGTGCCTTTGATTCCCTTTTTAAATTAGGATATGACATCATTCTGTAGATGATTTTATTTTGAATTATTTAATTATTTTACAGCAGCCAATAAAATTCAATCAGCACGATACCTAAGAACATTACATTTTCTTGTACCTCTCCTGAGGTTGACTGCAAATAATTTATTTTTTCTTATATAAAAGTGCATAAAGACAGGATTACTTTGAGTTCAATTTTCTTCTAAAATTTACACTTGCATTGGTTCTCTAAATTTCTATATATTTAAAAATGTTACTCTCTAAAGGACTTGAACGTTAGGGACTTGATCTGGACTTGGAGTGGGAACTTTGATTTAAGATACTGACTTCTGGACTCCCCTCTTCCCATGACTTGGAACTTTCATGTTTTGATGAAGGACTGGATTTGGGATTTGAGTTTTCACTTGTTGGACTTACGTCATCTTCTCATGATTAGGAACTTGCCTGTCTCAACATTGGACTGTTGACATGTTTGTTAAGATGTGAAATATCTTCTCTGCAGGACTTGACCCTTACTCATCTTAACTCTGGGATCTTTTGACCTTGCATTGGGACTTGGCTTTTAACTTTTTGGAACATGACCTTTGACCCCTGGAACTTGCACATTTTGATGAAGGACTCGACCGTTTCACAAAATAATTCATAACATATTGCTCTTGATTTGGGATATGATTTTTCATTTGTTCGAGTGCACTTGCCCTGGACTTGCTTATCTTCTCATGGACAGGACTTAGACCTTGCTTGTCTTTACTTGGGACATGACTATGATTGCATCGATTTGGGTCTTTTGACTTACTGGAGCTTTACACTTGACCTTTGTTGGATTTAAACATGACCCTGGATTTACCTGCCAGTCTTGATGTAGGACTTGACTTGGACATGTTAGTCTTGATATGGGTGTTGTTGCCCATATGTGCACATGCGTGACCTGGGACTTGTTTGTCTTCACTTGGGACTTGACTATAAATTTCTTGGCATTGTTTTGGATCTTGACATTTAACTTCCTTGACCTCTCCTGGGATATGACCCTGGACATACCAGTTAGTTACAAAATTGTTTTGCAAAACTGCATCTTTTTTTTCCTTAAAAAACAAAACAAACGGCATAAAATTCTTGGAAAGATGCATACATTGGTTTAATTTTCCTTACAGAGTTCCTGAAGTTCTTGTATAGCAATGAGAACTTCTGTGACAACTTTGACTTCTTGAAAAACAAATGGGGCATTTCTCAAAGTCAAGTGTTTGGCACTTGAACAGATGTATCTTATTAGTATTAAATCAACCAATACCCAGCCCTAGTCACTTTGGACACTTTCCTTGGTAACATCCACACAAAGATTCCTTCCAAAACAAGACATCATGCATTTAAAAAACAGACAGTATACCCTATGGAGAAAAAAAAAAGGGGGGGGGGAGTACATGTTACCATTAAATTTATGACATTTCCTAATAAGACCATAATGAGATGAGGGGCTGACAGCTCTCAGCCAAATGTTGGATTGGCGTTTTGGAATGAAGCTTTTCACATGTAGCTGCATTGACGTTTCTGTAGAGATGTGTCTTGCTGTGTGCAGTGTCAGTGCTCTCGGAGGTAATGTGCACTCTGTTTGTCTTGTAGATGTTTTCCCCTCCTGTTAGCAGTGGAAAGAACGGGCCAACCTCCCTGGGGAGCGGACATTTCTCCGGCTCAAGTACGTCAGCTTTCTCTTTTTTTGTTTTTCCTCCCTCACTTCATCATCTTCTTTTTCTTCTTTTTCTCCTTCTTCTTCTGCTCTTTTCCTCAGCCTCCTCCTCTCCTTCCTCTTACACCTGCTCACTGCTGCTTTGTTTGCTGTTTGAATTTTCTAATGTGGGTAACAGTGTTCAATACGTGGATATGCAGTTTTTGGTTTTTATGCTGTGTTGCATTGTGGGTTACTTTATATTTCAAGCGGACTTGAAAGCCAAATGAGATTTGGCTTGACGATTTAAGAACACAGCTTACTCATACTGTTTATATTTTTACATTACTCGTATTGTGTACAAACAATAACATTGCTTGGTTTGATTATATGACTTTGAATATCCTTAAATCTGTCTCATAATACTTTCCTACATTGTTTGTAGAAAAATGGTCTCCGTATTATGTATTTTATTTAAACAACAAAAAACAAATCACCCAGTTTCTTGAATCCGGGGACATTGTTGTTTTTAACATTATTCAAAAAAGAGGAAGTAGATAATTCTCGAGTTAACTCACAATTCAGTTCATTAATGGGCGACTGCCAATATATCCTCAGTGATGTGTCTGCTGTGCATCATCCCTAACCCCCTGCATATATACGCTCAGAGAAGTAAATACAAACCACCCATTACTTTTTTGTTTCAAACTGATCGATAGATACCTTTTAGCCACTACATGAAAAAGCATGAGGTGATAACACATGTTTATTAAATGATCAGTTGCACAACCTGCAACTTGTATGGTGCTAGTAACACCATGCTGACCTAGGGAATGTGGACTTCCACGCTGGCACACTTCCACTCATTTACCTGTACTGAACATCAGCCATAAAATGCCAGGTCACCACAGCTACATTTTCTAGTGTGTAAACCTCTCCACTATTCCCCGACACAAAAAAAAATAAAAAAAAATGAAAGAAGCATCACCTTGTAGCACTGCTCAGCTATTGCACTTATCACAGAGTTTAATTTTCAAGGAGTTAAACCAGAAAACTGGCGAAATTAAATTATGCAAAAAATGTGTTAACTGAACCGTTAAGTTAGCAGTTGATTTATGTTAAAGTAGTGCTAAAGTTTTGATTAAGTAGTAATACTATTCTGTCATCCTAAAGTTAATTCAGCCTCTTAGATTTATGGTGATCCGCTGATGACAGGCAGTCAGGAATATCAACCTCCACGCAGAGACTCATTTATTTGGAACAATAATCAGTCTCAGTCCTTCCACAAAGGTTTATTAGATGCTTCAAAGCAGCGTATGCCATGCATCTTAGAGCTCAGCATTACTAAAAGAAGACAACAGTAAAACTGCTGGACCAACATGGCCTACTTTAATTTAGTATATTCGTTTAAATGTTCCCATGCTAATAACTCTGGACTTGATCGACTGTCAACTTGACTTTAGTGAGGTGCAGAATTAAAAGAGAAAATTGAAAAAGCAAAATATTGTGTATTCTGTCCCAGTTTGCCAGTTTTACCACTGTTACATATGACTTCTCACATTGTGTTAGCTGTAGGTTGTGTCTTTTGGGGGGCATGGCCACAGTTAGCCAGCTTAGCGTTTTAAGTTAGAGATTACAGTGTAAGTATAGTCCAGTCATTTATTGAATTTGTCACTTGGTTCTTATTATATCTGTTTTGCTCTTTGTTTTTTTGTATTCAGGATTGCTTGTTTGTTTGTTTTTTCATATGTATGGGAAGAATGGAGCTGGAGATTATTGGATTGGATCCTTTCTGAGCTGAGCATGAAGTCAAAGTTCTTGATTTACTGGCAATCTACATTGGTACCCCACCCATTGTATGAAAAGTGAGCTTTTTTCAATGTGTGTCTGGGATGACCCTTAGAGATACGGACATCTGAGCAGGATGCCTCCTGGGCTCCTAGGTGAGATGTCTCAGGTCCATGAGGAGACCCTGGGCCTGATCTGTCGCAGGAATACCTCGGTGTACCACCAGAAGAGGAGGAGGTGATCAGGTCCAAAGGAGGTCTAGCTATCTTTGCGTGGACTGTTGCCCTCTTGTGCAGCTCCTTCTGCTAATGAAAAGTAGAAAGATAGATAGATAGATAGATAGATAGATAGATGGATGGACGGGTGGTCTTAATGTATCCAAGATATATTCAGAAAGGGCTGAAATCCACTTATTGAAATTGCCTCCTGGGGATATCTAAGACCCATTCTGGCCAGATCTAAGACTGAAAGCAGATTAGGGCAATAAACTTGTACTGTAGCTGTTTTCCATGAAAATGATTCATCCATTCATTTCTGCTCCTTTGTGGTTAGCCATTACCCTGTTAAATGAGCAAAGCTATTATTTTTGTTACCAGACATCTTCTTCAGCATTACTCTTCTTCTCTTTTTTTGTTTAGCAGTTTTGAAACAGCTTCAGCCTTTGGAATGGTTGAGACTTTTGATCACATAGGCTGACATGCACATATGTAAAAGCATATTTGCTCCATGATTTTATCAGTTATCTTCATGAAAAATAATGTTACTGAGGTGCTGTAATTAATTGTAATAGTATCCTTGGAAGTGCCTGCTATGCTTCTGTTCTGGTTCAGCCAATGAAGTGAAAGGATGAAAAAAGAAGGCAGATGCTGTCCTGTGCATCTTATACTGTATGTTGATAACATTTGCAATGGGTACGTAAAACAAATTTGCATTACTCAGTGAGGTGCATTCATGTTAATAAGCACACGCTCTCCACCTTTTGCCACCTCTGTGGTTGGATGCATCGTTCTTTGCTTTGAGATCACATTGTATGTTTGGGTGCATTTTCCTCATGTGTTTCACAGGATTGCATTGCGGTATGTCTGGTGTATGTTCGGCAGCATCTGCAGTGTTTATTAATCAGCCTTCAGCCACCATACCAGTAGGATACTTTCTGTTTAAAGTGTTTTCTGGAAGGTCTTCACAGAAAACAGCCGGGTCCTTTCTGTTGCTCCCGCTCCTGTTATTTGCCTCTAAACGGCGTTCGGAAGCCATTTTGTTAGTTGGCTGGAATACAGAGAGATGGCGAGGCATCTTCTTTGTTTACTGCTTCGTTGTGTGGTTGTTGTTGTTTGTGCTCCGCGGTTTCAGTGATGTTGTTTGCTCCTGTGCCGTGCATACAAATGCGAGGGAGGATGACAAATGTTACGATTTTTGGCAAAAGAAAAAAAAAGTGAATTTGTAGCGTTTTTTAGGCCTTAGGTTTGCTGCCTCAAAGTGTATCTTCATGTTAGGATTGTTGTTGTTTTTTTTCTTTTTCTTTTGATACAGGAACACACCGTGGAGTCACACGCGCATACGCTTACCCTACTATACAAATCACACTGTGTTTCCCATACACACACATCTAAATATCCTCGTGTACACACACGTGCGCGCGCGCTCTGCTCACCCCTGCTGTGGCTTTTTGCAGGCCTCGGCATTTTGATGAGCCTGGTGCTGTTTGTGAATGCAGCTAATTAGAACTCTATAGACCTACACAACCATGAGAGGAGCGGTTTCCAAAGGCTGGGTTGAGGCCATAGGCTGGGACGTGCTGACATGGAATGGGGTCCATTCACTGTAGACTGACAGGAGTTACTCTGCTTTGAATGATGCACTTTCATACATTTGAAATTTTGTGTTCATGCTCAGTCCTGTAAAGTATTTACTTCTGTTTGTAAATGCATACCTTAAGCTGTTTATACTCTTCCAGTTAAAGTCACATAAATGATGATTTCAAACTTTGATCGTACAAATTCTTGATGTTTCATAAAAAGAGAACTTTGTGTTTCTTCACACAGCCAGTAAGTAGGCCTACCTAAAGTTAGACTTTAGGAAATTAAGATTTCTATTAGCTAATTTTCAATCAGTTTCTTTACTTCTCTGCCATAAAAAATTGATGGGACATTGTTGTCACCCTGCTGAGTCAAAGGTCAGGGGACGTGGACACCTAAGTTTGTGAATGCATCAATGTCAAATTGGTGCCATAGGTGCATCTACTAAGAATCTCAGATGAGTTCAAATCTCAGTAATCTCCACCTCGCAGTCAGGGGTCAGGTCACGTTTTCTGAAAATCGGGAAAAACATGACTTAAAAGGCCAGTAGTATGACTCAGAGCTTTGGTAGCCATACTAATGAATGATCCTGATAAGTTTAGAAATGTCAATCAAGAAAACATTTGTGCATATATAAATGAATGGATACAACATCATCTTATCACCTTATTATATACTGCTCTATGGGTACCCTCATAGACCAAATGATGCAATAGTCTCGCATAACTTAGCTCACAATAGTTTAAACATTTTCAATATGCTGAGCATAATAACCCAATAACATTTATCACCTTTTGACAAAGCATTACAAGTTAATGCAAACCTTTCTGCTGCTCATAAATTTCTCTGTAGACCCTTGGTACTCTAAAAAACGTGCTGCATAGGTTCCAGTGTAAAGAACATGTAATAAAAGCACTGGTTTTCCATAATATTGTAAGGACACAGGTATTTGCACGAAAAGTAGGTAAATGGTAAAATGGCTTGTATTTGTATAGCGCTTTACTAGTCCCTAAGGACCCCAAAGCGCTTTACACATCCAGTCATCCACCCATTCACACACTGGTGATGGCAGCTACATTGTAGCCACAGCCACCCTGGGGCGCACTGACAGAGGTGAGGCTGCCGGACACTGGCGCCACCGAGCCCACTGACAACCAACCAGTAGGCAACGGGTGAAGTGTCTTGCCCAAGGACCCAACGACTGAGACTGTCCGAGCCGGGGCTCGAACCGGCAACCTTCCGATTACAAGGCGACCTCCCAACTCTTGAGCCACGATCGCCCTAGGTGACGGATTTTGTTCTTTTCAAAGGTTACGTTGAATTGAGATGATGTTTTGTTGAGCTAAGTGTACCCAGTATTGGTTGTTTTTTCACTTGAGCTGATTTAATGTTAGCTTGGCTGTTATCTTAGGACGGTGGCACATGAGATTGACCTGTATATTAGCAGATTAGCAGATGCCAAGTGTCGGCATCCTTGTTTAAAAAAAAAAAGACTCTACAGTAATATAGAGAAAATCCCAACAGTCAGACAACCGTCTCTGAGCAAGCAGTTGGGCAACAGTGGAAAGGAATAACTCCCCTTTAACAGGAAGAAACCTCTGACAGGACAAGACTCAGCAAGGTGAATGTTGCTACATTCAACCTGCTGTTAGTTAGCAAGCTGATTTACACTCACTTACTTAGAAAAGACATATGAAAAGGATCTCTTCCAAGCCTTTTTAGGGCATCGTTTAATTGTACCCTGATGTGAAATTTTACTTTAGTTTGAGAATTAAATGGACCACTGATCACCGAGCAGTACCTGCTTTCAGTACAGTTTTTGATCTTTGGTTCTGTGGGCACTGCTCCACAGTAATTCACATTTCCACTAACACATGTCTTTGTGTTTAAATTCCTATATATCCTAACTAAAGAAAGTAGCCCGTCCTGTAGAAAATAGGTGGTGAAGGAAAGTTTGGATGTAAGAAGAGCCTGGAGGTGTTGAATATAAAAATAACGTCTCAGTGAGACGAGGCAGAGGGCTAAAAATATTTTGTAGGATTTGGTTTATCTGATGCTTTTGAGGATAAGGAGTGACATTTTCCCAACCATGTCTTTATGTAGAGATTGAACTCTGAAATGACAGCCTTCACACAAAGCTGTGAATGTACCTCTCCGTGTAAGCCCTTGTATTTCTGCCCATAAATTCACCTTAAAACACAAAAGCATCTAAACATGAACACCGCACAGTCTCGGCTGACATGCTCAGCCCACGGTCATCACCAACCAGGAAGTGGATTAGGCGTTTTAATTATTGAGAGATTTCGCTGTTGTTGTTGTTGTTTATTTTGGGATCATCCCTGGAAAGATAATGCACACTTCAAACTCGGTGTGTGTGTGTGTTTCTAATCTCCTCCTGGATGAAGCCGTTCAGTGAGCGGCTTCACTCTGCCTGTCAAAACCACCGCCGCTGCCACCACTCGTCTATTTCAGGTCTTGGCTGGTTTTGGTGTTTTCCTCTTTTTTTTTTTCTTTAAAAAAAAAAAGCCGTTGTAACCTCTCAGATCCGCTGTTTGTCTCCCTGTCAGTGGTGTTGGAAGGCGACCGAGATGTGTGTGTGTGTGTGAGCGAGCGAGAGCGTGTAAATGTGTGTGTCCTCAGCAAAACGAAGGTTGAGCATTGGAAAAAAAATGAGTGCAAGAGATTTGAGGCATTGATTTTTGAATTGTCTGTCTGAACAAGCAAATATGTGTGGGCAGGTGTTTATGTGTGTAGTTGGGACCATGGAGGGTGGGGGTGGGAGGAAAGAGAGGTTTGGCAGTGTGAGGGCAAACCATCAACCCTGCTGCCATGTGTCTTAAAGTTGGCACTGAGAGATGAAGGAAGTGTTTCCTGGAAGCAGAAAGAAACAAAGGTGACAGAGGAAGGAAAGAAGGAAGTAAGGAAGAAACAAAAGAAGGAAAGAACAGAATAAGAGGAATTTTAAATAATTGGACACAGAAATAAAATCAAATTAAGATGAAATAAGAAATGAAAAGTTACGCAAGTAATAAAAACTCAAAGAAATTGTGTAGTAAGGAAAGTAAACAAGGGATGGAGCGGAGCTAATGGAGAAGTAGGAGAGGAAGGGGTAACAATGAAACGGAGAGAATGAGGGAGAAATTTTAGAGGGACGTAACATGAAAGAAAGAACCGAAAAAAGTTGAAAAGTTGAAAGGAAGCAAGAAACAAAGGAAATGGAATATAAAGGGTTAATGGAGAACTGATTAAAAAAAGTAAGAATTTAATGGTGAGTGAATGATGGACAAAAAGAACAAAATTAGATGGTAAATGTCAAAAGAAACACAGGAAATACGAAAAGGGACAAGAAGGCATAACTATAGCAAGAAGGAAAAGAGTGAGGAATAAGAGAGGAACGATACTACTAAAGGCGTTTAAGAAAAGACTAACACGAGGAAGGAGGGAACTGATGAATCAGTGAAAGGAAACAATGGGAAAAGGAAAAGGGAAGGGATATGAAGAAATTAAAGATAGTAAAGGTTAGCAAAGAACTGAAACAAGGAAGTATAAGACAGACAGACAGACAGAAAGAAGACACATTTTGAAGTTTGGTGCTGGAGTGACTCAAACCAAGACTGGGATTGGTGTCCTGTCCTTTATCATTTCATCATCATCGTCAGTATTTTAATTATTAATGGGCTAATTTCACTTGCTGTGTGCTTTTATTTAAGGAATACTCACAGGTTGTGTTGCTTGACTTCATCAGAAAACCAGCAAACTGTCTTTTTTCTTTTCTTTTAATGGGTTTATTGTAAACCTTTTCTGACCTCTTCAGAGAGGCAGGACTCATCGGCCTGGTCACCAGGAGGGTGGAGAAGAACTGTGTTGCTTTCTGTGGTGCCAGCAGAATACATGACATCACTAATGTTATGGGTTAAGAGGTTACTGTTATTTCCTGGATTTCCTGGAGTGGACCAGGCCACTCAAAGCCAACATCAGAACCTCCACATGAGTTTATACATGTTTTGGTATATATTCCTAAAACACTGTAAAGTACTGTACTGTAGTTTTTAAACAATGTTTACTCTAAACCATGTAGTTGCACATGCTCATGGTTCTAAAGAAGATTCAAATGAAACAGTCTGAGGCTGAAAGCAAATCTTCCTTAAATATGAGCCAAAAACAGCCACCGCAGTGTGGCTTACTGTTGGGTTTGTATGACATTTTGGACAGCTCCTGAGCTAGATGGCACCGAGAAATAAGATATTCCAATGTAAATATACAAACAATACTTTTGAGAAGAACAAATCCATAGCTGGTTGATGTTTCTCTTTTCATTAGATTTGTTGGGGGGAGAAAAACATCAGCGTTCCTCCTTTAAAAACATCATCTCTTTGAATGATCGCCAAATCAGTAAGCTTTATCCCGTTTTATTTTTGTCCCACCTTCCACCCCAGTGTCTTCTTTCTTTTCCTGTCAAAACCAAAGACAAACAGAAGAAGAAAAAAAAACGCAGCAGCTCTGTCGCCTTTGCCAGTGAGCTTCACGCATTAGCAGAGAAATTTGGGCAAGGGCAGATACAGCCCCGATGGCATGCCTGATTTTTGTTCTCCTAATTGGCATAGCTTATTAAGTCACAGTTCACAGCGGAGAAAAAAGGGGGTTGCTTTAATAATATCCCCTCTCCCGTTTGATTTGATGCACTTGTACCGAGACAGATAACGCGCTTCAGCGCGGCGAGTGACGCCCCCACCACCACCCTCTTGTCTTTATTCAGTCAAATCTGCCTCCGTTACGCCCGTCACTCAAAAACACCCCGGCTGGTCGCTTTCAAAATAGAGATGGAGAGCAGGAGCCAGTCGCTCAATACCTCACCCTCCCACCTTCTCTCTGCCTCTGAGGCTGTTAAATTGTCTCATTTCCCCGGCAAGGCGATGCAGAACGACTCACAAAAACACCCAACCATGCTCTTAATTGTGGTGCGGATTAGGGATTAATAGGCGTTTTTAGCCATAATGGCAAATATTATTAGCCCCATTTGCTTTTCTAATGCTAATAATGACTCTGCTAATAATGGCAGTGATTTCAAGGTTAGCGCCTGTAAGTACTCGGCATGGATTTGTGTGCTTTTTCTTTTTCTCAAAGCTCAGGAGATTGACGTGCCGCTTGCTTCGACGGGCCGGCTCGCTACCGAGTCGGAGCTCCATATGTTTTCCCCGAAGACGACACTGAAAGGTTAGGGGCTGGGCTGAGATCTTAAGTTTAGAGTAGTCTTGCTTTTCTCAGTTGCCACTGAGCTTGGTCCAGTTAACATTTTTTTAAAATTTGTTTCTGTGTTTTGGGCTTTGCTTTCAGCAGAAATGGATTAAAAGAGGAGATCCAGATCCTCTGTTTCTGGTGACTTGGTGAGATAAGCTGATAATCCAGACTTTTTGTGTGAGTTCAAGCTAACTTTGTTGGGTAGTTGAGAGGTGAGGAGTTGCAGCTAACTTGTTGTTTAGGCTTGCTTTGGTTATTGTCAGTGAAAATGTATGCAGATGCGAACTGATCCAGTGCTTCTGGTTAAAATAGAATAATTTTCTCTTGCTAAACTGAATTCTAAAGCTTTAGTTTGAGTTTATTTGACTGTGTTTCGATCAGATTTTTGTTTCAAGGTAGGAACAGTTTCTGTCATTGTGAGCTAGTTTTCCAATGGTCATTGGTTCTTACCATCCGGTGGTGTTTCCAGTTCAAAAAAGAACAATGCAAACTCATGTGTGAGACTTGTGCTGAAAGCATTTTCTTCTGGGCTTGGTGTTTGGTTCAGTTTAAGCACCAAAGTCACCTGTAAGGTTTAGGCTTCAGTTACGCAGGCTTAGAGACTAGTTGCCGACCACTGGTCTGAGATAAAAATGTATATTTCCTCACCATTTGCGAGTTGTTGCTGGAGGTTGCTGTGGATTTTTTGCCAAAGCCCCATCACTTAGGCCTAGAGACCAGTCAGGGACCTCCTGCCTCCTTTCCCAGAGTTTATTAAGCAAACTGTTTGATTAATGGTTTCAGGAGGTTGCTGGCAGTTGCTAGCTTAGTTGCTTAGTAGTAAAACTGTGAAAAGTGCACCTGATAACCAGTGTTGGTCAAGTTACTTGAAAAAAGTAATTAGTTACTTAGTTACTTTTTAAAACATGATTTATCCCCTAAATAGGTAATAAAGCAATAGATCTTTCAGCCCAATTCTACTTTTTCTACATAATCCATCATACAAAATGTAATCAAATGGAAAAATCTCTTTTTAAAACTTGTTTTATTAGTTTTAATCTTTTAACGTTATGCATCAAGCAAACATTAAATTATATGCAACATTCTCTGACTGGAAGAAATTTGTTTAACATTTAAACCTATTTTCTGCACATTCCAGCACAGAAAATAAAATATTTTTTGTGTTTACACTCACTCTTTCAAATAGATGCAAGTAAAACACAGCAGAAAATAAATAAAATCAAAGACTCAGCGGTCCTGTTGCTCTAGTTTCACCTGTAAAGCAGGAGCGGGGCAGGCGGAGGTTTGCCCTGGTGCAGGTGTGCCGCAGCGGTCTGTGGAAGGATCCGGCAGTTTCTCTGTGAATTTCACATTCCAGCGGCAGCGTATTTGGTGCTTTTTTCACTGTAAAAAGAAGTTTTCTTCCCACGCAGTGAGCAGCGGACACTAATGTTTTTGTCACTTTTTACGGAGTCAAACTCAAAGTAAGGTCAGTACTTCCACGCTTTAAACGCTGCACGCTCATACTCTCTCCCGCACTCGTTATATTATCCATTGTTGATCTGCACACAGCTGTTGCCACGAACGTCGCACTCGCTTACGTCACTGTCATGAGACATTTTCGCAAAAAAATTACGGTTTTAGTAACACAGTAATGCAGCGTGCTTACGGGAAAGTAACAGTAATCTAATTACCTTTTTTGCAATAGTAACTCAAAAAAAGTAATGCGTTACTGCACATCTCTGCTGGTAACAACCTGGTAACTGAGACCATCTTTCTTCATAGTAAACTTTTGAAATGCGTTTGTTGCAGTGGTCAGGCACAACTTTACCTTGATGGCATCTGTTCACCTTTCATGCTGGCTAACGGTGACCATGGCAACTAAGGTAATGTAAGGAGGTTTCTGTTGCAACAACCTCTTTGTAACCAATTTCAGTCAGGGAATACACATTTTTCTGTAGCGACTTGTTGTCAGATGGTCACTAACAGGTCTCCAAGCCTTTCTTACTGAGTCCTTACATAAAGCTCTTGCTTTGGTTTATAATATGGCATTCACACCATTAAATCCCATGTAAGAGAGCTTCCTTTTGGTCAGCCATGGCATGGGCAGTACAGTAGGTTGTCTAATAACTAATACTTCATGTATTTCTTCAGCACATGGCCTCTCCATGTGTAATGCATTCTATCATTCTGCATTTATAACTAATTTTCAGATCAACTGACCAGTACTAGCTAATTTCATTTTTATACACTTTAAACATATTTCAGTCACAATATTATCGCAAATTGGGACCATCTTCACATTTATCATTATTGCACGTCCAGCTGCAAAAGCTGACTTTGACTTGTTGTAACTGGATGTCAGACATAGATGTGTAAATGGTCTGTAAGTTTAGTTTCGCTGATGTTTTGGATGGGTGCGCCAGCAGTGTTGTGTTACTTTGTTAAGCACTTTGTAATAAGTAGACTGAAGGTCGACAAAGTGGCAGTGTTTAATTGCTGGTCTTCATCAGCTTTTGGCTGGCATCAAAAGTGAATGTTTTTAGAAGCATCTGTTGTGCACCTGCAGCTGGTTACCTGTCTGATTTGTATGCTTCAAGTATAAACCAGTCATTAACTGTGGAGAGTGGTTTGGAAGACAGACAGCAAAGTGAACACACTTTTTCTTTTCACAGGGCAAATATGAATAAAGATTTTATCAGCAAATATCTAGTTTCAGCTGTTTAATGTCTTGATTCAATTATTGGACTGAAGAGCCAATATTCCTCAGCTTGACAATATTTTGATGGTAGCAGTTTACTGCCATTAGCGAGTGACATGCCTATCCCTTCAAGGTCATTTTCAGTTGACAAGGTGTTGGTAATTAGCTGTTAATGCTTGAAGTGAAATGAAGAAGTTAGGAGTTTTTACAGTCTGTACAGCTGCAGCCATTTGATCTCCATTCTGTGGCAATTTTATGTTGCCAGTTTCTCTGGCACTGATGCAGAAAAAGGGTATCAGCATTCTTAATCCCATCTATAAAGCCACGATTGGCTCACTTTTCTAGGCTCAGGGGACAAACAAAAGTTCCTGTTGATAGTTTTTCAGATGTCCCTTGGACAATTATAGATGTTGAAAATGCTTTTTGGCATGCAGGGGATATTTTGGTTGCAATAGACAGTATAAAACATGGACGGGGTTTCCAGGTCAGAAAAATGAATCCAATGCTGAAGTGCTGTAAACCCGTTTTCTAGTTTAAAGCCAATTGAAGGTGATAGTTGCACAAAGACTTCCAGTCCTATAGAAGTCTATGGGGAAAACAGTTTCTGATTTGACCTCTCAATAAACACTTTCCTAATGAGTTTATGGGTGCAGTCGCTCATTTCAGGCCATACTGAATAAAAACACTAAGTGTATTTTCTAAATCCCTATCATACTATATTTCAAAATGGAGGATTATCTGAGGCAGGCTCATTGGCTACAATAGACGAGTCGTTAGCCAATGAGCACAGTTACACCCAGGGGTGGGTGTAACTGTGAAATCACTTGCCAGGCCTAAGTGATTGATAAATCAGATGTATGGAGAGAGAGCTGGAACAAGGGTACATATTAACGGTCAATAACAAATGGCTGTTATAAGCATGTTGGTCAAGTTACTTGAAAAAAGTAATCAGTAACTAATTACTGATTACTTCCCCAAAAAAGTAATCCCGTTACTTTACTGATTACTTATTTTCAAAAGTAATTAATTACTTAGTTACTTTTTAAAAACACGATTTACAACCTGAATAGGTGATAAAGCGATAGATCTTTCAGCCCAATTCTACTTTTTCTGCATAATCCATCATACAAAATGTAATCAAATGGAAAAGTCTCTTTTTTTTAACTTGTTTTATCAGTTTTAATCTTTTAACTTTATGTATCAAGTAAAAATTAAATTATATGCACCATTCTCTGACTTGAAGAAATTTGTTTAACATTTAAACCTATTTTCTGCACATTCCAGCACATAAAATAAAATATTTTTTGTGTTTACACTCAGTCTTTCAAATAGATGCAAGTAAAACACAGCAGAAAATAAATAAAGTCAAAGACCAGCAGTCCTGTTGCTCTATTTTCACCTGTAAAGCAGGAGTGGGGTAGGCAGAGGTGTGCCCTGGTGCAGGTGAGCCGCAGCGGTCAGTGGAAGAATCCGCAAGTTTCTCTGTGAATTTCCTATTACGTCGTTGTAAAAAGAAGTTTTCTTCCCACGCTCAGCGGACACTAATGTTTTTGTCACTTTTTATGGAAACAAACTCAAAGTAAGGTCAGTACTTCCACGCTTTAAACGCTGCACGCTTATACTCTCTCCTGCACTCGATATATTATCCGTTGTTGATCTGCACACAGCTGTTGCCACGAACGTCACACTCGCTTACGCCATTGTCATGAGACATTCTTGCAAAAAAGCACGGTTTTAGTAACGCAGCGTTCCTACAGGAAAGTAACGGTAATCTAATTACCGTTTTTGCAATAGTAATCCCTTACTTTACTTGTTACTTTAAAAAGTAATCAGATTACAGTAACGCGTTACTGCCCATCTCTGGTTATAAGTTTCACCTTTTAGCATCTATGATGCCAACAGCAAAGAAAAAAGTAAATAAAATAGCAAAAGACAAAAGAGAAGAACCACTGGAATGTGTCAGTTTCAGGCACAGCCTCTGTTTGAAGTGTTTGTACTGTTAGTGGCCAAAGTTTGATATAGTAGAAGATTCATAAAGTATTTATTATTATTTTGGCCAACAAACAAGATAAGGAAATGGGAACTTATAACACCTGTTGACACCAGGTATATCATATCTACATCATGACAGAAGTGCCATCATCGCTACATGGTGTTCATATCTTTTTATTAACTGAACAAAATATTATCCATGCTATGTTTCTTGCGTCTCAAAGTTAGTGCTTTCAGTGCTTGTCGTGCTTTTGAGGAAAGAGAATTTACAGCAGACAGTACTGTAGTCTATTTGCATAAAAAAGGTTAAAATGGAAAAATGACCAATGACTGATATGTGTGATGGAGACTAGATACAAGGCCAACTGCACTGTGTGCCCCAGGACAATTTCCATTTGTTACAAAGGAACTTGTGACGTCAAACAGCATGTGCAGGCAGAACCAATCATTTTGTTCAGATTATTAATAGAGATGGACCGATCCGATATTACGTATCGGTATCGGTCCGATACTGACCTAAATTACTGGATCGGATATCGGAGAAAAATAAAAAATGTAATCCGATCCATTAAATATCACGAAAGCACCTCACAAAACTTGCAACACGCTGTAACTCACCTCAGAACATTAGCACGTCGGAGCAGTATGCATCACGTGATAGAGCGGCTGTGGCATGCGGGACCTGTCGGTGGTCTGGATAGCATGTGGAGCTTCGCTTAGCAACCCCGCATTTCATCTCCGACAAAGTTATCCCCGAGAGAAGTAAAGCAAGTGTGTAAGTCCATCTCTGAATGTTTGTAAAGCATTCCTGCGTTAAGCTTAACGAGCGACTGCCTCTCGCTCTCCGGCTGCTACTTCAATCATGAAACTGCTTAATGATCAGCTGATCGGCTTTTCTGTCGCGAGTCTGTGTCTCTAGTTTGCTTTTGGCCCACTTTGCACCAGACAGAGGAAACCAGCGGCTGAACAACAGCAGCACGTTTAAGCTTGATCAGCTGTTGTTAGAATTTATTTATTATTACTTTCTACTCGAGGATCTTTTTCTACGTAGCTGACGGCTGGTAACTGTGCAGGGGCGGATCTAGCAAAGTTTAGCCAGGGGGGCCGATAAGGCATTAACAGGGAAAAGAGGGCACAAAGACATACTTTTCTTTCTTATTCTCATTTAAAATGTCGAGCTTTTAATTATTTAATATTTATCTGAATCTTACACCCAAAGTTTTAATCTGATGTAAAATGTATAGAAGTCCATTATTGTATATAGTAACTGTTAAGTCTAATATACCCTAGTAAGCTATAGTACTTTTTCCTTTGGGAAGGTACCATCTGTGCAGTCTGCAATTTTGTTGAAGAAAGATGTTGAATCTATTTAATATTTCTTGAAAAATAATTGATTTCTGTGTATTTTTTTTCACACTGCATCAAATTAAGGTTGATTACGTCGATTAAGCATCATGAGGTGGAGTGTGAGGGGTGGTTCCCTATTTTTTTTTTTTTTTTTTTTTTTTTGTTGCTGGGAGTTGGAACCCTATTAGTTAGGTTGCTTAATATTTATGCTAAGTACTCTTTAAAATACCAGAATAGGGAGGATGGTGTAGGTTTAAGTTTATTAGATTGATCAGTATTGCTGAACTATGAAATATTTTTTTTTGCATACAGGTATAACAGAATAGCTTTAGTGTAGTTGTTGTTTTAAACTTGAGTATGAACTTATACAAAATGCAGCAAGATATTTAAAAAACAGTTTTGTTGATTAAAAAACACTATATCGGATTCATATCGGTATCGGCAGATATCCAAATTTATGATATCGGTATCGGACATAAAAAAGTGGTATCGTGCCATCTCTAATTATTAATTGCTTTCATATTTTGTAAAAAGAGCAAATATGCAAACATGGCACAGAAAATTTAATTATGCCCTTAAAACGAGGGGTCTATGAGGACCAGGGGCTGGAGGATGCAGAACAAATTGTGTCTTATTGTTTTTTTGGAATAAAATATTATGTTGCTTAATAGCATATGCCAGCTGTGGATTGACCTCATTATATTGCTTTAAAGTAGCGTTGCACCTTTTTTTTCACACAGTATTGATGATATAAAACATATTTTTGGCTCTGACACGTTGATATTAAGGCATTTGTGGTTTGAAAAAGTAGGTAGAACGGCAGCATTCTACTTGTACCTGCAGATCATAACCTTAGCATTGTTACTATGAGCATGCTAGCATGTAGCTTCAAGCACTGCTGTGCACTGCTGTGCACTGCTAAGCCTCTGCCTCGCACATCAAGTGGCTGCACCTTTTTGTTGAGTTATTAGTTACATTCACAGGTGTCTTTTCTTTTCCTGCTCATTCACACAATCTGCTCGTTTCCTCTCCTCCAATCAGCTGAAGGTAACTGAATACCACCGTCACCTATGCTACCCCTACCCCAACCCTCACCCCCCACCCACGGTGATCACGGTTTCAGTCCTCCATCTCCGGGATCTTTTGGTGAAACCTTACGTCTCTAGGCCTCCTTATCGGCTGTAAAATAGCCTCTTCTTCTCGCTCTGCGGTCGGTCTGTGACGTGTGCGAGGTGTCGTGTGTTTCGGTCGCTGGCTCCCACACCTGTTCGCTCATATCGGCGGCGGTGGCGGCACAATCGCAGTCACCGAGCCTAATTACCCAGTCCTTAAAAAATAAAGAGACAGGGAACGTCAACCAGCCTGCCTGGCAATTACAGCGGCGCTCAACACCTCTCTGCAACAAACACCACTCCAATTAGAGGCAGCCAACTTATTCTGGGAGGCAGCAGTACATGTGTGTCTGTGTGTGTGTTTATGCTTGTAAGTGCAAGTGTGTGACAAGCTAAATTGTTTGGGGAGATTAAAACCTGTGTGTTTGGTGTGGCAGACGAGGGGCAAAATGAGTGCGTGCTTGTGAATGTGCGTGGAAGTTGCTAAAGTGAGGGAAGAAGAAGTGCATTACGGGAATATGGTGGCGAAGGTTTGGGAATTAGTTGTGGTGTGGTCACAAAGGCCAATTCCACCCACATCTTTAGCGAATTTCCTGCCCCTGATTCAGCTGTTCTTCACCCTAACTTCCTACTGTACACATCAGCTGCTTTACTTCCTCCTTTCTTCCTCTACCTTCTTAACTTTTTCCTTTAGAGGTTTTTCTTTTTCCTGTCTCTCACACCTTTAGTTTCTCGTTGACCTTCTTGTCCTCTTTTTTCATCTCTTTTTCCTCAAACTGACTTTTGTTCCCACTTCTTCTTCCCACCATTTCCTCTGCTTCTACATCTTTATCAGCCTTCTTCCTATTTTTAAGATTATTTGCCTTTTTTTACTCACACTTCTCCCTTCTTTGTGTGTTACTGACCTGCTCACTCTTCATACTGTTTCCACCTCTGTTTCATCCTTAATCCTCCTGATTACTTCTGATTTCACCTTCCTCTGCATCCTTTTTTGTCTTCAGTAACCTTTTGTATGAACACTCTTCTTCTTTCTTAGCATCTTCCTCCTGCACATGTTTATTATAACCTTCTTCATCAGTCCCATCTTCGTCTTGTCTATCGAATGGATTCTTATTTTATTCAACTATCTTCTTTCATGCCCACTCCTCCTCCTCCTCCTCCTCATCTTTTGTTATTCCCCAGTCTGTCTTTTCTGTTTTTCATGCTTCTTTTCCTACATTTCCCTCCCCTTCCACTTAGTTTCTTTTTTCACCCATCCATCTTCCTCCTCGGTTTCAGGCTTCAGCTAAACCAGCAGACTGTTGTTGACTCACTTATTGTCCTTGTTCTGTTGCATGTTTCTGCAGACAAAGTCTTTCCTCTAAAATTAGACCTTTATTGATGCTCTTTGGGGTATTTTGAGTTCAAAACATCCTCCAGTCATGTGACATGTTTGCCATTATACTTTGTATTTGCTCCTAACCTTCAACATTTGCTGTCTCTTCCTGCTTCTTTCCCACATTTCCTATTCCAGTTCCTCCCCAGTGACCTCGACAGTAAAAAACTCAAATCTGACCTCAGGAGTGATTTTGTCAGTGGAACAGGACAGGAAGGACACGGAAGAATAAAATCAAACACATTGAACCATTTGCAAACTTATTGAGACAGAATTGCTTTCTTTTGTAGGCAGACACTAACCCTTGATCTCTCTAGCATTAATCTGATAAATGATAAAACATCACATTTTATCTTATTACTTTTAAACTTTCAAACAGCAAAAACATGATGCATTGATTATTCATGCCACACTTTTATTGAAATGTTCATCTTTTTTGTTATTTAACTGACATAAGCCATAATTTCGTGTCAGGACAGCCACTTAAAGCCCTGCTTAAGATCAGGCTCTGGTTTGCCAGCTGGTGCTAGTATACACTCAGGTTCTTTGCTAGCTTTGTGCTATCTGTACAGACACTTGTAAGACGTTCATCTTCATACAAGTGACATCTAACAGATTTGTTATATTATTACAGTCAATCTTGTTCTGATAAATTTACCAGGATAGATGTGGACCTAAAACCAAAGCAAAGACCCACATGTAGCGCCATGGTTTGCAGTTATAATAATGTGCACTGTAGCTTCAATTTAATCGTCGTGTCCTGTAAATAAAAGTATCACAGTTCCTGAAAAGTTATAGACCACTCTTTCATTCAAGACATGATCAATAAATACTAAAACTTAAACATAGTGAACACGTAATGGGTCTTTAACCAATCTGAGATCAAGGTCAAGCTCACACTTGTCCTGTTACAGGCAGGATGGATCATGATGAGCTACTACATAACTGACGCTCTGGTTTCTTTCTATTTTCTGCCCAGAGTAAAGATGATTGAAGAACCTCAGAACAGAATGTTAACTGTAATGTAATTACTGGGTTTGCTACAGTAATACACCCCCGCTGATTGGGATATATCATATAGCAACAAAGATTAAAAAAAAACATTGTAAGAGAAAAATATAAAACATGTTTTCACTTGCAAATTTTTTCTCCTTGCACAGTTTTGGCATTTCTTTCACTGGAAAAATCGAAACGCATCACAAGCTCGGGTCTATTTATGTGTGTGAGTATATATAGAAAGGCAAAATCTATAACATCACACGAAATTGGTGGAATCAACCTACGTATGTTTTCTTACTGAAAGCCCACTTTGCAGCTTACGTGAAAGCAAGACATATGTGTGATATAAAAGGAATGTATCAAGGCTATTGTATCTAAATTCTAAATTAAAAACATCCTGTTTCCTCCCTGATCTTCTTCCTATGCTTCCTGCTTTTCTTCCATTTCTCCCTTCTGCTGTTTCGACTCCTCGACATTCACCTCAAACGGAGATCCGCTTGAACTCGCTCAAAGATAGACTTGCAGGTTTTGGACGTCGTCGCAACCTGTTTGTTGAGATCATTTAATGTACAAATTGATTTGAGCTGACTTGCCAGAGACACACTGAACCTTCACACTGCAGAGATCAGTGGGTTAAACCATCTGGTTCAGAGTTAGGGGTGGGATCGAGGAGGGAAGCGGCACAATGGTTCATCCCGGCTTTTGTTTTATTCTCAGTTTTTTGGCAGCGAGGGCACCAGAGTGGCACTGCCAAGTCCCCGAGTGTGTATGTGTGGAAAAGGGGGGTTGGTTGGAAAATATATAGCCTCTCCACACACACACAGACACACACACCAAGCACACAAACTGACACACGTGCACAAACACACACACAGACTCTAAATTGTCTGGAACACCCCTTCTGCCATCTGGTCCTGTGACGGACCAGACACAGTGTATGGGTGTGTGCGTGTGTGGGGGGCATTATTGTGTTTTTGTTCATCCATGTAAGGGGGGGGGGGAGACAGAAAAACACACTCTCTTAAAACACACACAGCAAGATTAGCAGTAAATTTATGCCCCAGTCTTTGGCTGTGTTTGTGTTAATTCGGATGTTCTTCCCTGACGTTTAATTGGTGTTTAGGTCCGGTGTGAAGCTAGTTTATTTTGCAAAGTCCCAGTCTGCTTTCTCTTGTTTCAGACACTCAAAATGAATCCAGAACTGAAGACAGGAGGTCAGAACCTGCTGTGGTTCACATCAATTATACTGATTATTTTATTACCTTTGCTTTTCTTTATATTTGAGTTTGATCTGCAGAATTATTTTATGTATTTATTTTGCTAAATTAAGATAAGAAATATTTTGTTATCTTGGTGTTTTAAAAGCAGGCCAATGTCATAGAGAAACCAAGACTTTTCCCCCCCTCTTTACTCTCTATTGGAAAAGTAACTTCCTGCACCTGCCCCTTCCACTTCCGGCTCTGTCCTTCGTTTCTTTGCTTCCCTAACCCCCCCCTCCCCAGCAACTTTGGGGGCATGTCTTGTAGTACTCGGAACTGAGCGTCTAACTTTGGCAGAGGTGACGCCTTGCTAAGTGGAATAAAGCCTTTTGCTCTAGGAGACTTGCTCAAGAGAACTGTGCTGCAAGCTGTGAGCGTTTCATTGATAAAATAGGGAATTTTGGCAAATGCACTTAAAGTGAATGCAGCAAGGAAAGAAAGCTGAAAGGAGAGGAAAAGATGGGTTGCCTCAGTGTATTGGTGTGTGTGTGTGTGTGTGTGTGTGTGTGTGTGTGTGTGTGTGTGTGTGTGTGTGTGTGTGTGTGTGTGTGTGTGTGTGTGTGTGTGTGTGCTGAGACACATGCGGGTTGACCTGAAGAGACCAGACCGCTTCTTCCTCATTGGCTGAAGAACATCTGGCAGCCTGTGTGTGTGTGTGTGTGTGTGAGAGAGAGAGAGATACCACATTGATCTCCCTTCTCACATTCCACACTGTCAGGACTGAAAAGCAAAAACGCCTCACTCCAAACATTTGCCTCTCTCTCCCTCTCTCTCTTTCCATTCTTTCATTCTTCCCTTCATCTTTTCATTTTTTACTTCTCTCGCTCTGCTCACTTTCTTGCTACTCTCTTCCTTATGCCTCCCCCCTTTCCCTCTTCCTCTCTCAATACCCACTTCAGCATGATAGCAAACTGCCTTCTCTCAATCCTTCTGTGCTGTAAAGCTAAAAATAAAGGTTTCTTTGAATATAACATGTTTACAGTCAAAAATGAGAAGGCGAATAAGTGAGACTGTGCGATTTAATCCACAAAGATCTTTGCTCCTACATGGTTGCCTTTTATGATATAATATTTTTTTGGCATCGTGGACTGAACATACCAGACAAGTCTAGGACATGGTGTACTGTTCTATCCCGACATGACTGCATGTACACAAAAAAAAATGTCTTCCTCACTCTGGATAGAAAGCTGTTACATTGCAGGCTGCCTGCTGTGTGATCGGCCACAGTTCAACGGTTAGCAAGTGGCACTTGATTTGATGCAGCAAAGTTTGGAGGAACCCTGCCGCTTCTGAAAATGTTATAAATGCTGCCTCGCTAAAACGGTGATCCTTAAATGGGGGGGGGGGGGGGTAATTTGAAATAGCACCAGAGACTTGTACTTGACAGGCCACACACGTTGAATCGTTAGTGATGGCATTTTGGGACGTAAATTGTATGATCATCATTTAAAAATGGGAAAGATTTACACCTGGAATTGTGATTGGCGTCAGCTGAGAATTCACTTTAGTTCATCGAACAAAATTTAAGACTGTATTTGTTGTGCTTAAGGACTTGAGACTTGACTTGTTCTGATAAACTCAAATTTGAAATGTGACCTTTGACGTGAAATTTAACTTCAGATTTGGTTTGACAAATCTTAGACTTGTTTTATACTTGAATAAATGACTGGGACCATGTCTTGAAATTACCCTAAAAAAATGTACTTGTCTTAGATTACTAGAGGCTCGAGAACTTGAAACTTTCTAATCTTTGCAAACTTAATATGGAATCACTTAAAAGACAAGTTGATTATTAAGTACAACTCGCCTGCAGCAGTTTTACTACCTGGACTTGATGCTTAATTTGAAATTTGCTCTGCACACATGATTATTGCTCTAAAACCCTCTAAGGAACTAAAGAAGACTGAGTTGGTGTTTTTGAGATTGAAAGTTTGTGACAAACTTGGAAATTCACTTGGAGGAAATGACTTCAGGCCTGTCTCGGACTTACCTCAAAAAGACTTGTACACAGCTTTGTTTGGACTACGATCAGACTCAAAATTATGTTTTGTTAATTTTCTAAACTGGCTGCTTCACTACACTGAATTATCTCTGAACCACTGTGGAATATTAATTGAAAAAGTTGAGAAATACTGGTGTGCATTTGTGGTTGTTTGTCTTATTTGACAGCTTTGTTTTTGCAATAACTTCAGGCTAAAACCTCCACTTCCACACAGTGGTTTTAGCCTTTGGTTAAGAGGATGTTAAAGAGGACATTAGTTAGCTGTTTGTGTTTTTCCCCCCCCCCCCTTAGACTTTCCTCTTTTCTCTTATTTTCCGGCCTGCTGCCTGTTGGATGGCCATCCTTCGACAGCTTGAAGCCATTTGAAGGACCAATTATCCAATAAATGCGGCTTTATGAAGTTCTATCCCTGCTGCTGTGTTCTTGGAAGGCAGAGGTGTATATCAATAAGATTTACAACACCCAAGCTTTAAAAGAAACAGCCACCATTTGGAAGGATGTGACACCTTACTTCTGTAAAGCAAACAAACACATTTGCATTATAGTGCAAAAAGATAACAAAGCATTAGAGTGCTTTGTTATTTCGGTTGCCAATCAGAAACCAAATGTTAGTGGTTGGGAAGCAATAAAGCTAAAGAACTGATCTACAAAATTACATTACAATGCCAGAAGGGATTTGCTCCCATCCTGCCACAAGGTCCAGCAACTGGTGTTGGGTGTTTATCTCAAAGGTTTTGGATGGTATTGAAGTCAGAACTCTGCGCAGATAAATCGTTCCAGCGTTTCCCACAAATTTGGACGATCACTTTTGTCAAACTAAATTTGTATGATGCAATTATTTGAAGCTGCTGGGGCCTAGCTAATACTTTATGGCGTGCAGCATTGTCAGTATGCTTTGGCATGTTTTAAATTAAATCTTTAGCCGGTATAATTATTTCTTAAATTCTTAATGATGTATAACTTCTGTTGATATGTTTTGGTCCAGTTAAACTAGTCATATATCTTTACCAAGATTCAAACTTTGAAACTACTTTGACTCCTTTACCTGTAAATTTTTCTTTTCTGTTACAAATGTGAGACTTGACTTTGCAGTTAAAGATGAATCTGAAATGACTTAGAAGTAGTTGACTGAAATAACTGTTCTTTCCATGAATGACTTTAACTTAACTTTCTATGACCTGAAGTCTATAGACAGATCTTCCATATGAATATACAGAGCGTGTAGGCGATATATCTTACACCAGAATCAGGCTTACTCTGGTATTCATTTAATACTTCTGTAGTTACATTATGGGCTGTAAGTGTAGTGGTTTACACATTTGCCTTATAAGTAAAAGATCTCTAATTCAGTCCCAGGAGGAGACACAAGTCCTTTGGGCGCTGCATCAGGAAGTGCACCTGGTGTAAAAATCCTCCAAATCAAAACATTCAGAGTTAACTGTTGTGGCATATGATTTTCCCCAAACACCTTTTAGTCAGATAACAATAGATGAGCTCTTGGAGATCTTCCTCCAAGATTGAAACTGCATCTTTATCTGATTATGTTGCCTGAAGACTGCAACCCCTGACTTTTAAGATCTCTAGCTGCCTACTGCATGCATTGCAATAAGAATACCCTTTTTTGTGCAATTCTAACACAATTTTCAATTTCTTTGATCCATTTTAAGTTGTGCTCATCTCTTGGAAACATCATCTTGCTACAGATACAGTGCAAATGTACATTTAAAAGAATCTGGAAGCTGTACTCTTCTTTTTTTTTTTTCAGTAGCGTAACTCTTTAAGACAGAAGTTTATGGGTGCGGCCAGAGGTTAAAGTACTTCACTCAGGACTGAGGAGGCAGAACTAATTACTTCAACACAGTGAAATTTGATTAAGACCACCTTATTGCCCTAAATGCATCATTCTTCTGGAAAAAAAAAAAAAAGGTGCACTCTGCGTGTTTTGGAAGCAGGAATCTGGAACAAAGATCACTAAATCTTCACTATGAGAGTATTTTTTAAAAAAAAAAAAAAAACAGGCGTTCCACTCCCTGTTTCCTCAATAAACTGCTTCCTTCTCTGAGTGGGTGTTTAGGTTGTGAGTCTTTACCTTTTCTGGAATTTCAAACCTATATATTTTACAGTAACTTAGCCTTAGCTTGAACTCTGAAGTGCCTGAGGATCAGCACCACGTTTCACATTGCTTGACACGAGGACTGGAAGAGAGAAGAGAAACCGCAAATCTTGCTTCACCGAAAAGGAGAAAATTAGATCTTCTAACAGTGCCTAGTAAGTCTGATTTTCATGATTAATCTTGTTTACTGAGTTGGCCAGTATGACGTAGAGTAGACCTTTTATTGGCCCAGTGCTTGACATATTTATAAACCAACCAGTGATGGGTGCAGTGACTTAATGTGGCATCTCAACAGTTGCATCCTCTTGGTGTGGTGACCAGGTCTGTTGCTGGAAGCAGCCCACAGCTGAATTTTGTGAGACTTGGTGACATTTGGCTAAAAAGACTTAACTTCTAAGCAGGAGACAGTTAACAGCTATATCGTCTTGTGTTCATTCAACAGGATACAAAATTTTAATGAAGTACCTGATAAATTGAGACTTAATTAACAGCTTTTCCTCCTGCTTGTAGTCTGAATGTATAGCTGAATTTGTACTTATTTTTAAAGTGGGTAAAGGTTGAGAAAAATTTATTCCCAACGTGTCACATGTCCAAATGCATGCAGAAGCCCAAACGTCTTACCCATTTTCACTACTGAGCTCCTCATTTCAAGACCATGTGCATTAATCTGGTGCTGTAACAAATTTCACTCTGGGTCTTTCAGGCTTTCCACCAGAGGCTGAACCTGGATGCATGGATCAGTTCCTAGTACCTACAGCATAAAAGCATTATAGAGTTTTGTCATGTAGAAACTTGAAAGGGTCTTCCTCAACAATCACTTAATCACTTTATTCTGATATATGTAAAACTTTCCTTTCTGTGGGACCAAAAGATCCTAACCTTGTGATCACCAGTTTACACAGAGAGAAATATTCACGTACTTTTGTAGCATATTTAAAAACTTAAAAGCAAAAATATTTTTAGGCTGCAGTCCTATATGTCTGCGTGTTTCATAGCGTGTGAGTTGTGTGTGCATTGAAGGTATCATTTGGCAGCTTGTCTGTAAGAATGTAACCTGAGACCTGCACACACACAGGCGTTCCCACAATACCTCTCTCTCCCTCTCTCAGATGTAAGCCTTTTGTCTGCCCCCGACCTCTTTTTTTTTTTTTTTCCTTCTTCTCCCCCTCAGTCGTTGCAGGTGTTCATCATGAGGCAATAAAACAAGTAGTGACTGTTCTCCATCCCAAACACAGCCCACGCTCATGCGGCTGCAGACCCTGCTCCACATTTACTCAGCTCTTTCTAATTTGTGGCCCTGCATGCAGCAGCTGTGGCAGCCATCTTGCATATATTCTTTACTTAAGGCCACTCTTGATGTTGTCCATGTAAAGGTTTCAGAGGTTATTTTTCAAAGTGATCAAAAGCGTTTCAGTAGTTAGTTTTTTCTTAGTGGTATCAGACCGGGGGTTCCTGATATTCAGCAGCTCCAATAACACATGTGAAACTTTCTTTTCTCCTCAGTAGTAAGTGACTTTCTCATCAGTGCTTCATCTTATGAAAGATATAAAAGTAATATTTGAAATCAACTTGTTTTTGGGTTGTTGTTTTTTTAAGTCTATTCGGTAGTTGTCTTCATTCAACTAATGGTAACTTTATAATGGCGCTATAGGAAAAGTGAGATGATCACCATCTCAGTAAGAAGTCTTCGATTTAAAATAACTGAATTGGGCCTAGACACTCATATGTTGTTTCCAGGGTTACAAATTTAATAACAGTTTATAAGACATTCACCCTCTGTGGTCTACATCATTAGACTGATGACTGGACCTGGGTGTACTCCGCCTCTTGCCCTGTGGTAGGTTAAGCTCCAGCCCCCCTGAGACTCTGAATTGCATAAGCAGAAGAAAATGAATGAATGGATGGATGGTCTAAGTGATCGTCACAGATACCCAAACTCAAACCTTATGTTTTGGAGAAAATCAATGCATGTCAGTTCAAACGATTGCTTTCATTGCCCCTGATCACCAGGACTTAGTAGAGCAATCAGTATAGCAATATGCTGAGGTAGTTAGGGTCATCACTGATGATGAACTTTAAAATTTTGGTTAATAAGTTCTGAAAACCACACAGTATAATGAACACCGTTTCTAAATTTCATATCTGTGTCTATAGAAATCGCCATTTCCTGTTACCTGCTGGCTCACAGAAAAAGATGTATATCATTGACAATTTATTACTGGAGTCAAAGACTGAGGCTAGTTTTCACACATGATTTTCTTTCATCATGCGGGGAAAATATGCTTTATTTATAGAAAAAATAAAAACCTCAAAGATATTTACTGGCAAATACCAATGTAAGACGGCGCCAGTGTTCACGGCCAGCCGTCTGTCCCTTCCAGTGTTATTGTTTGCTTTTGTTTTACTTGCTTCAAAAGATGCTAACTCTCTGTGTGTTTACGATCGCCAAACGCTTTTAGATTTAAGATTACCTTGCTTGAGACGTGAATCTTACTGGAACCACGGAAATCAGAAATTTCTCCCTCCACCGTTTCTGCCCGGCGTTCCTGTCCCAGCCTGCCTCTGCTTTGCCTCGAAGCTACCCCAATCAACCAGGTGCCGCTGGCGCCGGGGAGGACGAAGCGGTCGATTGGTGAGACCGGAGGCTGCCTTCTTACGTTCTGGGAATGATCAATGCTTTGAGGCGGCCAGATCTGACTACGTCAAACACTGGACCTCCCCGACCATAATCTACCTCTGTTTGGTTCCTGTCGCTGGGATTACTACAATAAACCCATGCCTGTGACCTCCGCGACATCGTCGGAGAGGAGTAAACTTCCAGAACCTGCGGACGCTTCAACGGGCTCCTATTTCCACTACTAAGCCTTTGACTTCACTAAGGATTAGCCTTGCTGATGTCCGCTCGTTAGCTAATAAAACCTTTATTTTAAAGGACTTTTTTACGTACCGCGATTTGGATCTTATGCTCCTAATGGAAACTTGGCTGAGACCAGGTGAGCTCAATTGTTTTACTGAACTCCTACCTTCTGACTGTGATTATTTAAATCTGCCGAGGATGGGCAAACGTGGGGGTGGAGTTGCGGCTGTCCTCAGGAAGAGACTAACATATAAACAACTTTCAACAGACTTCTACTCAAGCTTCGAAATCCTACTTTTTGAATTGGGGAACCCACGCCCAACACTGTTGGAGTAATATACAGACCTCCAAAATATAACAAAGATTTTATTCGAGACTTTTTTTAGCAGGAATCATCCTGAGTTATGATCAAATTTTAATAGTAGGTGATTTTAATATCCATGTATGCTGCCCCCACAACCAGCTGGCTAAAGACATTTTTTAAATTTGATTGACTCTTTTAGCCTCATCCAGCATGCATTGGATCCAACACATGTACAGGGCCACACGTTGGACCTCGTGTTGTCTTTTCGATTACCAATTTTTAATTTGGAAATAAGTGATGCAATCTTTTCTGACCACTGTCCATTAGTGTTTAATGTACTTTTATCTCATTGCCATCTTAAACCTACATCCTCAACACGATGTTATCGTGTTTTTAAACCAACGGCCACAGAACAGTTTTCCACTGCCTTTGAAAGACTGTCGAATTCTTCCCTTGGTGATGGTATTGAGCAGATGGATTTGAAGTTTAATAATAAATGCAAGACTATTCTTGATGTGATCGCCCCATTTAAATCAGTTCGATCGACAGTTTACTCAGACCCGTGGATAAACCACTCAACTCGATCAGCTAGGCGACAGTGCAGGAAGGCTGAACAAAAATGGAAAAAAAGACAAGTTACAAGTCTCTTTCCTGCTGCTGAGAGAGAGCCTATCTAGATATCAAGTCATTGTAAAAGCTGAAAAATCTAAGTTTCTCGCAAGCATTATTGAGAACAACTCTAATAACCCCCGAACTCTTTTCTCAGTTATTGATTACTGATTATTGATTATTACTGATTATTAAATACCTCCCCCGCTTTCCATATAGATAGCTCCATTGAAACTTGCGATAGGTTCTTGCAGTTTTTTATTAATAAGATAGAAAGGCTTCGATCTACATCTACCCCATCTCTGTATAATGTCTCATTAACATATACCTCCTCAACTGCTTTAGACCAGTTTGAGGCTGTATGTCTTAACCAGGTGGGAGATCTTTGTAATAGCATAAAGACATCATCCTGCCCTTCAGATGCAGTCCCAACCCATTTTCTAAAAAAGATTATTATGGTAGTCGGTACCGACATTTTAACTATTTTTAATAGTAGTCTCAGCTCTGGGGTAGTACCAACTGGATACAAGCACGCTGTAGTGCAGCCAGTACTTAAAAAAACAAACCTTGATTCTTCTGTTCTTGCTAACTTTAGACCTGTTTCCAAGCTTCCGTTTCTGTGAAAATTTTTAGAAAAGATTGTATTTGAGCAGCTACAAACGTTTCTAAATAGTCATAATATTTTTGAGAAATTCCAGTTGGGCTTCAAAACCCGCAACAGCACAGAAACTGCCCTCCTAAAAGTACTTAATGATATTTTTTTAATCACTGACTCAGGAGACCCAGCCGTGCTCCTGCTCCTAGACTTAACTGCAGCCTTTGATACTGTTGACCACAGCATTCTGATCTCCCGTTTGGAGCAATGTGGTATCAAAGGTATCCCCTTGGAATGGTTTAGGTCGTACCTCTCCGAGAGGACTTTTTCCGTGAGCCTTGATGATTTTATTTCTTCCCCACCTCCTGTTACTTGTGGTGTCCCGCAGGGTTCCGTATTAGACCCAATTCTTTTTTCAATCTATATGTTGCCCCTGGGCCTAATCTTTAGGAAGCATAACATCTGCTTTCACTCATATGCCGACGACACCCAGATTTATCTTCGGTTTAATAGAAACACCAAATGTTCTTACCTTCAACGAGGATAAAACTGAGGTAATTATTTTTGGACCAAGCTGTAATTTCAATGCCCCAGATTTGGACTTGTGTAACCTAACATGTGCTGTTAAAACGCTTGTAAAAAACCTGGGGGTTTTCTTGGATAGCAAACTTACAATCGAGAAACAAATTAATTCAGTTGTCCAGCGGTCCTTTTTTAAATTAAGGCTCCTATCCAAAGTGAGATCTTTTTTTATCCTTTAGAAACTTGAAACGAGCAATTCATGCGTTTGTTTTATCTCAACTGGATTACTGCAATTCACTATATGTGGGTGTCAGTCAGTCCAGCTTGGCCCGGCTCCAACTTGTACAGAATGCTGCAGCTCGCCTTTTGACTAGGAATGGGTACGGCACCGGTTCTGACATAAATGGTAGTAACCAGACTGAAAAGCAGCGCACATTTCGGTGCTTTATTTCGGTGCTTTTTTTCCTGAGATGTCATACACTTTGGATTCTAGCCAATCATTTTACATTTCCAAGGATAGTAGGCAGGCCCAGGTATGTACGTTCTTTTAGAGCAGAGATACAGATTAAAAATGCCCAAGGCGAAGCGGACAAAAGTCTGGCTGTACTTCACAGCAAAAGATGCAAACTCAGCAGCCTGCAACAAGTGCTTTAAGGTGTTACTGTGCAAAGTATAACCTCCTTTGCACAGTATCAGCTTAAAGCGTCAAATCTGATGAAACACCTGGCGACGCATAGCGGTTTTTTAAAAGCCGAGAAATGCACCGTATTTGATAGCTTGCTGCGAGACCTCACACCAAGCACATCTACTGCGGGTGGGTTGCCTGTTATCGGACCCAGAGTTAGCAACATCCCCCAAAAACCCGAAGAGTAGAGTCCTGGCCCCTAGCCCTGCCAGTGTAGCAGAAATGATGACGGATGATGATGGCAGCAGCAGGAAAACAGTTAAACATGAGAGGTTTTTGGACAAAGTTTGTTTTTTCCATTGTTTAAGCACTGCTTCCAGCCAAGAGGGATACCATATATGCCCTATAGCTGCAGAAAAGGCTAACATTGTTATCTTTTTACAAAAAAACAGCTAAACATGAGAGGTCTTTGGACAAAGTTTGTATTCTCCATTCTTTAAGCACCGGTTCGAGCACCGTTTAAGCACCGGCACCGTTTCAAAAGTACTGGTTTGGCACCGGTATCGGATAAAACCTAAACGATACCCATCCCTACTTTTGACTCGTGTGAAGAAACACCAACATATTACTCCGGTGCTTGCTTCCCTTCATTGGCTTCCAGTGCGTTTTAGAATTAAATTCAAAATCTTACTTTTGACTTATAAAGTGCGAAATGGCCAGACACCGGACTATTTGTCTGACCTATTGCAGCTTTATACACCCTCTAGAGCCCTTCGATCAAGCTATCACCTGCTCCTTACCTTACATAAGTCTAGGATGGTTCATAGAGGAGATCGGGCATTTGCGGTTGTGGCACCTAAAATGTGGAATGATCTACCTCTCCACATTAGAAAGGCCCCAACTGTTACTCTTTTTAAATCGCGTCTTAAAACATATTTTTTTACTCTGGCTTTCGAAACTGTATGAGAGTTACCAATTCTTTTATCCTAATTTTCTTTTAATTTTCTTAGCTATTGTTGTTGTTAATGTCATTGTTAAATTGTTATTTTGTACAGCACTTTGTTCAACTCCCTGTTGTTATTAAATGTGCTTTATAAATAAATAAATGAAAAATAAAATGAAATATTTGAAAAAAAACCCAGATGAAGGGAGGAAATTAATGAATAGTTGGGTAAGAGGAAATGAAAGCTAAACTGAAAGTCTTACTAATGCTTTACTTGAACTATGTGTACTCCTATACATCATAATATGCAGTATTAGGAATTTTCAGATTCATATCTGTGATGTTGATGATTCCTTAAACATATGTAACGTGCAGGATCGTCTTCCAGCACTGCTGAGCTGTGACTTGGTGTCAAAGTGCTGTCTAATTTCTAATAAACACAGCATATTAGATATAGAGCAGGAAACTGCTAAAAGCTCTACAACTGTCATGTGCATTTTTCAAGTCAGAAGGTCAAAGGTGAAGTATTTTTTTTCTGTTTCTGCTGGTTATTTGGTTTCATCCATCAATGCTTGACTAGCATCTCCTTAAATCACTGCCAACCAGATATAACTGTGTGGGTTTGGGAGCCCACATGAATGCGCTTTTTGTTCAGAGCGGTCATTTTTCTGTGTGTGTGTGTGTGTGTGTGTGTGTGTGTGTGTGTGTGTGTGTGTGTGTGTGTGTGTGTGTGTGTGTGTGTGTGTGTGTGTGTGTGTGTTTAGGCCAGACTGCCTTTCTCTTAATAGTAATAATGTGAAATGTGAAGCAGCGGGTTCTGTTCTCTGTTAACGTAATGACCCCAGTGATATACTCTGACAGCCACACACACATATACTGAAGACACACACACATATACTGAAGACACACACACACACACACACACACACACACACACACATATGCAGTTCCACGCAAACTAACAGCTTCACATGAGCAAACTTTGAGTTTAGTGAATAGAGTCTCATCTGTGGTTTTAAGTTGAAAAATGGAGTGTGCCCACCTCATAGTGACATAGGTGCTAGATAGGATCAGAAAATATTCTGTATTCTCTCTGATTGGTTGTTTTGTGTCTGGCAACAGATGATGCTCTGGACATTTGAAAAGGTTGTGGGACAAATAAATATCAATTGCAGTTAGTAGTTAGAAAGTAGCAGACTGAGAACCTGTTCCTGTAGCTCTCTATACTCACCTAAAATGATGATACTTAATATGTAAAAAAAATGTATGTATATCTGCAAACATTTACTACTTGTGGCACCAAGTGAGACCTAGCGTTCAGCTGATGTTGGTTACTTTATAGCAGGGATTACAAAATAAGTCCTTTAGTGTTTCTCATCATTATGTTGAATTTATTTATCTTCTCTTTCATTTCTGTCCTCTTGCCTCTGTCAGGCTCATGGCATGCGCATGAACTCTATCAGTGCTGCATTACCATAAACAGATACTGCACTTCTAGTTGGGACACAGTTATTTGAATGAAAGATGCTCACCCTGCACATCAGCCATTGAGTCTTCTGGGTTCAGCCATTTCAGTGTTGTAGAGGGGTCCAGTTAAAAGTTTTAAAGGTGGCTCTTTTAAAACAGTTGTCTATGAGGAAAGTGTGTTTGTTTTTTGGGGTTTTTTGTTGTTGTTTTTTTCATGTATAATACCAATACCCAGCCTTAGGTAACACTGTGCAGCCATATGTAACTGCATCCTGGAGTCGGTGTGTCAGAAACCTCAAGGAGAGACGAACAACTGAAACTTAATTCAGTTTTGTCTTTAGATTATGGCTGTTGTCATTTTGAACAGTTAAAGAAACACACACAGACACACAGGCACACACTCATGGACATGCTTTAATGTGTTTAGAGAGAGCAGCAGAGCTCTCCTTCCTGCATGCCCAGACATGTATTATGTGGTTTTCAAAGGGGAAGCCTTCACTTTAGTGTGTGTGTGTGTGTGGGTGTGTGTGTGTGTGTGTGTGTGTGTAGGGGGGGGGTGTTCTTGAGATCAATGCAGTTATAGAGTGCAGCAGCTTTTGACTCCACACGCACACACACGCTCTCAAGTGAGGCCTGTTCTTAGTCAAGTGTCACGCTTTGCCCCTCTGACATCTGGTCCCCAAAACCTCTGGAGTCGTGTGTGCGCGCATGCGTGTTTGTGTGTTTATGTATGCATGCGCTGAGGTGCGTGTCCATGTCTGTGTTTGATTAACTAACCATTCCCTGTCTGTGTGACAGCCTCTGCCAATACACTTGTACTTATTGTAAACCGACCTTCTCGCTCTCGCCGAGCGTCGCCTGCTTGGTGCACTTGTGTTTCAGCATCACATGTGTCTGCTATGGCTAAATGTTTCACAGCTTTTCTGAGAAAATATCCAAGTGGTTCTGAAAGTGTTTTACAAATCTTATTATTAGATTTGTAATTGTATTTATCTTTAATTTCAATTTCAATTTCAATTTTATTTCTATAGCACATTTAAGAGTCACAGGTACAACAAAGTGCTTCACAGACGAGCCATATTTGCAGATTTACAACAAAAGAAAACAGTCAACAACAAAGAAATACAGTTATAGGATGGTAATATTATAACAAGCACGAACCGGGAGGAAATTATACTAAGTAGTTTGAAAGGCGAGCTTAAACAAATGGGTTTAAGCTTTATTATTAGGGATGGGTATCGTTTAGGTTTTATCCGATACCGGTGCCAAATCGGTACTTTTGAAACGGTGCCGGTGCTTAAACGGTGCTCAAACCGGTGCTTAAAGAATGGAGAACACAAAATTGGTCCAAAAACCTCTCATATTCAGCTGGTTTTTTGTAAAAAGATAACAATGTTAGCCTTTTCTGCAGCTATGGGGCATATATGGTATCCCTCTTGGCTGGAAGCAGTGCTTAAACAATGGAAAAAACACAAACTTTGTCCAAAAACCTCTCATGTTTAACTGTTTCCCTCTTTTTCTTTGGTCATTTTAGCCTTTTTGACCAGGGTGAAGGGAGTATCTGCCATCAAACAAGAAGACAGCCGCATGTAGCTATGATGATGTTTGCTAGTTCACCTTACATGCATTAATGTAATAACGTGGTTAGCCTACTCAACGTAAATTACACACAAACAACATTAAGCTACTCACGCAGAGAAGAACGGCTGCTGCTGCCATCAAATACGGCGCATTTCTCGGCTTTTAAAAAAAAACCCGCTATGCATCGCCAGGTGTTTCATCGGATTCGAGGTGTTACCTCCTTTTACAGTATCACAGTATCAGCTTAAAGCACTTGTTGCAGGCTGCTGAGTTTGCATATTTTGCTGTGAAGTACAGCCAGACTTTTGACCGCTTCGCCTTGGGCATTTTTAATCTGTAGCTCTGCATAAAAGAACGTACGTACCTGGCCCCGCCTACTATCCTCGGAAATGTAAAATGATTGGCTAGAAGTGTATCACAGCTCAGGAAAAAAAAGCACCGAAATAAAGCACCGAAATGTGCGCTGCTTTTCGGTCTGGTTACTACCGTTTATGTCAGAACGGCACCGGACACCGGTACCCATCCCTATTTATTATGCTTTTACAGTTGTGGCTGCTCATGTTAAATATGTCATATATCAAGGTCAGCATATAAACAAGTGACCCCTGTGAGCTAAAAGGCTTCAAACTGCTCTCAATGCTTAGCTGCAGCAGGGTTTTTCAATCTACTTCTGGCTCTGTAAGAGTGCAGAAATCCCTAACACAGTCAGCACAGGCTCTTGGGAGCACAGAGCCTGGCCCATCTATGCAAACAAAGTCTTTTGTTTGTGAGTGGCAGCCAATCAGAAGAAAGTTGGCTTAAATATTAAATAGCCTCCAGTGTTGCTGTTAGCTGGGGTCTATCGGAGGGTTTTCAGCTTGTCTCGTACCTCCACACCTCACTGTTTTACCCACAGTCACAACCAAAAACATTGCCATCCTGGGGATTATGTCTGCAGCACTTTACTCACTGTGGATATTATCAAAATAACAGCAGCCCAGTAAAACAACAGCAGGCTCTCACAGGATGAAAAACTCTCACCACACATGTGTAGCATGTTAAGTGTGAATTAATTGGAATGCTGCTGTTTTCAGCCACACTTTATGAATCTCATCTGTGGTAGGATGTGGAGTTTGGTTTGCAACAATACAAATTGGGCTGATGGCAAACAAACTGGAGCAAATTAGCACTGGAAAAGTTTACCTGTTTCCTTAACTAACAAGCTGGATTCTCCCTCGGCTGAGCCTGCCACTGACTGTCTCTGCAGACTCTTGTAGACTGGGCTGTCTTGTCCTCTGAGTGTGCCAGTGTTTTACTTTCAATGCCACCAAAACAAGTTTGATGTGAGCATCTATGTGCACTGGAGAAAAACAGCAGACAAAACTACACAAAGCCCAGTTTGCTAAAAAGTCAGATCTTTAAGTGGAAAAATCAGAGACATCAAAACAGCTTGGTTCCATTTGTTGAGCCTGTTTTGTGGATTTTATTGATTCCCAGAAAGAACTACAACCAGCCACGCTGTTGGCATTTTATTAGACATCTTAGCTCTGATAGGATGTGTCACTTAATACACCGTTTAATAGAAATTGACGCCATTTTGACTGTAATCTAACCATTTAATCTGTTGTCAGTGAAAACACCAGATCTTATTGCTTTGTCAAATGAGTGGATGTGCTGCATTTCTCTGTTGTGACACTGTAAATTTGAATTCCTGGCATGATACAACAATTCCCTTTTAATTCACTTTATATAGCACCAAATCGCATCATCGGTCACTTCACAGAGCTTTATATTGCAAGTAAAGACTCCACAATAATACAGAGAAAATCCTAACAATCAAATGACCCCGTATGAGCAAGCAGTGGGAAGGAAAAAAACCCTTTTAACAGGACAAAACCTCTGACAGTACATAGCTCAGAGAGGGACAGCCATCTGATGTGACCAGTTTGGAGTATGGGGATGGAAACAACACTAATGAAAGGCTGTGGACAAGACATTTATATCTATTCTCCAAGGTATCTAGTTTGTGTTGCTATACTGAACCATAGTTTTTCTTTTTGGAAATAGTGTTAGCATAACATATGTCGTGGGTGTAACGTGATGGTGCTATTTCCCTCTTTCTGGTCTACAAATCTTTGCTTCTGCCAGATTAACCTTTTTTCTTTCTTGTGACAAAAGTAACACATTTGACATCCTGCTAGAAAGTGCAGAAATGAAGGACACCTGTGAATAAATATGACTGTCAGCTTAATGTTGTGCATAGATTCAAATCATTTTCAGATGTTTAGTGAATCTATGTGTTCATCCTTCTGTTCATCTCAACAAATTGACCAGGAGTTAATTCTTTGTGGATAAGGAAAGCAGAAAAAGAATTCTGTCATCAAAGCAGTCTGGTTTCTTAAACTGTCAAGTAGGACTTTCCTGTAGCAGCCTGTTGATGTATTCATTTTTATGCCTGACAGCATGCTGCAATGCACATTTTGACGTTATTTCATATTAAATATGGAAGTTAAGTGGCACACCTGGCTGAACGGAGCTACGTGAAAGTGGGATACAAATGAGATAATTCACATTAATCCTTAATATCTTTGTAGTCATTTTAGGTTGCAGCTAATTGTGTAAAGCCAGCATGGATGTGCCAACTTTAAAAACCTGTTCACTCGTAAACAGGTGGGAGTTTTTCTCATCATATGACACTGTGGTTATCATATGAGTTTAAATCGGTATCGGGTTCGGGTTTGAGTCGTTGTCGCATGAAGCATAGTCGAGGTCATGTGACAAGAAATTTTCTGCCACCTTCACATGAGTATGTACATACATCCTGTTTCTCTTTATATCATCACCACCTGATCCTCTCCTACAGGGGAAGAACATTTCCTTCACTTGCAAAAGATGATATTTGCATTTTGGTACTCTGTGTTTTTTCACACATTTGTGGGCTAGTGGTCAAATCTCATGTACCAAAAGGGGAAAAAAGTTTCCGATGACTAGATGACTGTAATGAGTCTGAGCACGAACTAGTCAACGACAGGAGATTGTGGGCAGCTGTCTCACTGAAAACGCTAAAAACGGTCCTTGGCTGCAGTTGTCTGTCATCATAACTTGCTGCGTTAGGAGGTGCTTTCTTCTTAAGGATGGCTAATGCATGCAGCATTCAGAGCAGTATGTGGAAGATTACTTGACCTGGCTGATTTAAGTTTTTGACTTTTCTACATAGCTTTTTTAGCTAACTGTTGATGTTCTCACAAAGTCACCTCTGTGTAGCTGCAGTTATGTTGTTGTTTTTCAGACATGTTAAAGGGGGTTTTCAGGACGTCCCAGGGGTCCTTTAGGAGTTTTGAAGGGGCTCACAGACAAAATGAGGAAGAAAAAGTAAGAAAAATGTGGTCAGAGCATATTTTTAACCACAGGTTTCAGTCACCTTGCTGTCAACACAGACAACAGACACACAGGAGGTGGAAGAAGCAGTAGAAAAAGGTGGTGGAGCATTAATATTTATTTTTATTTATCTAAGTGTAAATTACATTCCTGACTTATTTTATTTTTTGCACAGCCCTTCGACTGCCAGTGCATAATGTTGCTAAGTTTCTGCTTTTTATTCAATGGATGTTTAGTTCAATTAGTTAGGGGGTGCTGTTGGCAAGTTCAAGGTTGTGGGTACAATCCTTACTTGGTCTGTGTTGTTTTTTGTTGTTGTTTTGTTTTTGTCTTAATGCCCCCTCCTGCTAGAACAGCCAGCAGATAACCAGGTGACAATCCACAGATCTGCACTTTAATCTTAGAAAAAATGTAAACCATTATTAAACATCTCAGTTGGACCTAAAACATCAAACAATTCATTGTTTCAGCTTCAGTTTGTGTATGTGTGTGATTATTTTAAGGAAGCCAAACTTGACATACCCGCTTGATAGTACCACCTGTTCTTCTATTTTTTCTGCTTTTTTTGTTTGTTTGTTTATTCTCATTAGTTCTATTTGTCTTTTCTGATTTTCTCTTTTGGCCTTTGAGCATTGTATAAACTCCTCTGCCTGCTTTCCATCATTGCATAGTATATGTGCATTTTTGTAAAAAAATCAGATTTCACAGGACTAAACTACCGCTTCCAGAGTGAGTAGCAGCAAAGTCCTGCTAATAATCAAATATATGTCAGCGAGTGTGAGCGCTTCTATAATAGCAGAAGTTTTGGTAGTTTGGAGTTCTGAATCATTCAGGTGTGTGTTAACACCGTGCCACAATCTACCAGCAATTTCACCCCAAAGTCAGACCATTCAGTACTTGAGAAATTGCAAGAAACTGAAGAGCTTCTCCTCAGACTTCACAGGCCTCAGTTAAATGTTAAAAATTATGACAGTACAATTACAAAAAAAAAAAAGACTGAAGAAGCATGGCTTGTTTGGAAGAATGGCTAGGAGAAATCCTTTTCTTTCTGAATCCTCTTCTTTTTGGTTTGCAAAGCTGTATCTGAGCAAACTACAACCAAACACAGGAGATCGGCACAAATGCCTCATGCCAACTGTCAGCACGGTGGTAGATGTGTGATGATTTGGGTTGGTTCGGCAGCCAGAGGACCCAGGCACCTTGCAGCCATTTAGTCTGCAAAAAACTCACCAGTGTACCAAAGTATTCTACACACATCCCTTAAATGTAAGGCATCTGTCCGACAGCTAAAGCTCAGCCCAAACTCAGTCATGCAACAGGACAATGATCTGAAGCACAGCAGCAACTCTTCAACAGAGTAGCTGAAAGGACAAGAGTCAGATTGTTGCAATGGTGCAGCTAAACTCCGATGATCACACTGATGGCAATGCTTTTACTGGACCTTAAAACAAATCCATAAACAAATACTGCAAATCTCTATAAACTATGAAGCAACAGCGTGAAAAAGAGTGTGACAAAATAATGTGAGTAACTGTTAAAGTCATACAGAAAACCACTACTTTAAATTATCGCAGCTAAAGGTGGTTTCACAAGCTACCCAGTCATGGGGTGTGCTTAGATTTTCATGGGACTCCTGTGAAAACTTTCTTTTTCACGTGACAGTACTTATGTAAATCGGTACACTAATAATGAGCATTGAAAGTATGTGTCAAAGGCAGATGTTTTATTTTTGTTTGGGGTTTTTTCAGTTAGATGTTGCTTATTTAAAAATGAAATCCAAATTTTGATCCATGAAGAGAGAAGAAGTGATGACAGCAGGGTGGATGAGGGCAGGGAGTGAAAAGAGCCATGAAAGAAAGAACAGAAGGAAGGATGAGTGATGAAGATTTAAGAAAACAACAGAAAGAGGAAAATTGTGCAATAGAAAAGCGAGAAAGAGAAAAGGTGGAAGCAGAAAGGGGGGACAGAGAGAGAGAGAGGAGCAAAAGTGTGCTCACTCGCCTTCCATTAAATTTCACAAATTAAAGTGGTATTATCTTGAAATATTTAAAGGTTAGATGAATGTCGATAATGGATCTCGACAGCCATTAAGCTGTAATTGCTCTTTAATGTAGTTAGTGAAAGACATGGGATACAATTTTCGGCAAACACCGGGTGGGTGAGCGGGGTAGGGCAGGAAAGAGAAAGAGGTTGTTTTTTTATTTATTGATTTTAGTCACAGCCTCCGATTTAAACCAGAGCTGTTGTTCTCTGCATTAAGTCTTAATAAGGCAAAAACAGAGCATGATTAGCTATTCAGAGAGACGGAGGGGTGGGAGACCTAGAGAGGCAACGAGGAGGGGATTGTGGTGGGTTAGAGGGACAAATAATGCAAACCGCCACAAACACCAAGATTTTATCACCAGGCAGATGTCATTTTTCACAGGTTACTTCCAAATGTGCCACTTCAAAATAAAAGCGCACTTACCGACAAAAATAACTGATGTTTTCTAATTGTTATTATTGTGTGGCCCCATAACAAAGCCGCGGCCTAATTTATGTGAAAGCTGCAACATGTTGCTCTCAGAAATGAATAAATAAGCTCCCGCCCAGGTGGTCGCAAAGTAAATCTGATTAATAAGAAATGAAAGGAGGATCCAATGAGGAGCAGCACTGTTTCTAGCAACTCGCACAGTACGAGGCCACCAATCAGAAGACACCAGTAAAACCAAATCTTTCTGTACTGTGCAATGGCAGTTTTCATTTTTATACCTTCATGTTGCTGACCTTGTTGCCTTCTCCTTTATCGCTTGCGCTGGTATATTGCGATGGTTTCCAGTCGTGCACGTGTCTTTGTGCAGTCTGAATAAATTTGGCACCTTTCACAATCAGACATCTGAAATATTTACTACTCTGATCAACTTATGTCCATGTTTAACATATGACAAAAATCTATTTTGTGAAATTGCTGGGGCCGAGCCAATGGTCCACCCTATGCAGCCATTGGTAACACCTGCTTGAGTGTTATGCCCATACTCACAGCACTAAAATAACAGAAGCTACTTTTTCAAGTAGGTCTTTCTCTATATAGCTGTTTCCACAGATTCACTGTAACAGTGCAGTCGCTATACAAGGTTCTTTTAATCTATGAGAACTAATATTCTATTCCAGTCCAATGCAAGTAATCATTTATGCTGTCCACCACTGCAGCCAAAAGCAATTAGTAACACAAGGAGTGACGTGAATACTTCCTCAGGAGGCTGAGGTCTTTTAACATCTGCAGGAAGCTCCTGAGGATGTTTTACCAGTCGGTGGTTGCTGGAGTACTTTTCTATGCTGTGGTGTGCTGGGGGAGCAGCACAGCAAAGAGGGACTCATCCAGGCTGGAGAAACTGATCAGGAAGGCTAGCTCTGTGGTCGGCATGAAGCTGGACACTCTGGTGACAGTGGCAGAGAAAAGGACACTAAAGAAACTGCTGGACATTATGAACAATGCTGGGCATCCTCTGCACACGGCCATAAACAACCAGAAGAGTCTGTTCAGTGACAGGTTGCTTCTCCCCAAGACAAGAACTAACAGACTTAAAAACTCGTTGTCCCACACGCCATCAGACTGTTTAACTCCTCTCTGGAGGGGAGAGGGAGGGGAAACAGGAGGACAAAGGAGGGGGGAACAACTAAGCTGTAGTGCCTCTTCACCTCACTGTGCAATACCTTTTGTGCAATACTTTTGTAAATAGTCAACGGTGCAATAGACTCAATACTTGAAATGTGCAATTCACTTGTATTTTTATTTTTTATTCCTATTTATTCTATTTATCCCCTTTGTATATTTTATTTATATTTGTCTCTGTATTTATATATGTGTGTGTGTGTGTGTGTGTGTGTGTGTGTGTGTGTGTGTGTGTGTGTGTGTGTGTGTGTGTGTGTGTATATATATATATATATATATATATATATAACAATTCTGTAACTGTAACTTCGGTCGTTGCTGTGCTTTTTTTGGAAATCGAATTTCCCAGAGGAACCCACCCGAGGGATTAATAAAGTTCTATCTTATCTTATCTTATCTCTCTTATCTGAATCATTTCTTCCTCCATTTTTAAAAAGGAGTTTTTAAAAGGGAGTTCTTCCTTCCCACTGTCGCCAAGTAAACCGTCTGATTGAAACTGTCTGATCATAATAGTTCAATTTTAATTTTGCAGGACTTTACCTTAGTATAAAGCACTGCTCTTATTAACTGTCTGTATATGAATAAAAATGACTTGTGTGCATGTATATTTGCAACAACGGGATGTAAATGTGACAGAAAGCTGAGTGTGGCATTTGTTGTCCCTCTGGGGCAACTGAACATTCTTCTTCTGCAGAAATCTCATCAACAAGTGCAGAGACACCAAGAGAATGTCTGCAGGTGCTATCCTGTGTGTGTGTGTGTGTGTGTTGTGCTTCTTGCTCCCTGTGGGTGCTGTTTCGGTCTGAGTGTGTGTCACTGTTCGCGTGTGTGTGTGTCCCTGCAGCCTTGCACCCATGCAGACGTGCTAACTTGTTAGCGACTTCTCACTCCTCGTTTCCAGAAAAGGAGGTGCTATCCAGGTGGCAATCCCACGATGCACCTCTCCCCAGTCGGTGTTGTAACGGTCGCCGTTGGTTACAACCTCGTCGGGGGAGAAAATGGGGAATCTGCCTTTTTTTACGGGGGCGTTACAGCGCTTTCTATTTCTCTGTGCCACATTAATAAAATACTTATCAGTGTCCAAAGTATTCATCAGAAATTGCCACATTTCCCAATCACAATTAAGCAAGAAGTGATAAAAGAGTCTAGATAAATCAGTTATTTTACATAGAAGAAAAACATTAAGAGAATATATATCTTGGTGTTTACTCAATTTGAATAACTGAGTCAGCACGGTCAATGAAGTGGCAAAAAAGAAAAACAGAAAAGGGAAGTGAGAACATCACTGTGCAGTCTTATTTCTTTCCTGACATAAACATGGAAATTTAAGCAGAATTTCAAGATCATTGAGTTCCTGGATAAACAGGAAATTTCATGCTTTATACACTGAGGAACGTTTATGAAAGGCAAATGAAATCGTGCAGGACTCAATTATTTCCACATTAATGGCGAATGACCCGTGTAGTAATCACACAAGGATGTAATGCTTATTTCATTTTTTATTTGCTTTGTGTCCACATACTTCTGATCATTTCTGGAGATATGCGGTGAGGAGTGAGGGATGTGCCGACTCTCCCTCTTCACGGCTCTGTTGACAGACTTTTAAATAATTACTGGAAGAGAGAAACAGACAAACACATTAGTTTCAGTCTCACTTATAATCACCGTGTGCACAACACAAGTACATTAACAAGAGTGAGTCTTTCTTTCTGTCTTTCTATAGATGCTGGTTGTCATCTTCATCAGTAGATGTAAATAAAACATTTTTGTTTGGTGGTTAAATAAAACAATCTAAAAAATATTACCCTGGATAACTGGTAAGATAACCCATGCCTGTTTCCCTTTGGTCTGCTCTACACAGTACACGTGGCAGGCTGGTGACATGTATCCTGCTGGTAGATAAACTGGAAGCTCCCAGGTTTAATCGCTGATTTATCCCCCATGTCTGTTATCATCCATCAGAGTATCCTTAAGCCACACTCTGAAGTCATGAATGTTTAAGTGTTACAGCAAAATAGCAAATATATATTCATGATAACTTATTTGGGGTAACAGTGCTGCTTAATAAATTGGTCTGTTGGTCGATCCTCCAATAAAGACGCTTGCTAAACGATGCATCTTACTGACTTTGGTGAACCTCTGATTTTCCGTGTTGACCTGTTGTTATTATATATTATTTTCCAGCTCACATATTTAACTTAGCATGATTGGAAATTCAAAATAATACTTGTTGAACTTGACTGGACCTTGGTGCAGACTCTCGGTTGATCCACTGACTGAACAAACCATTTTTACACTGTTCCCCCTGCTCCCCCCCTTTGTTTTTACAAATATTAAGTTTTGGTTCAGGCATCAAGATCCTCCAATAAGCAGTAAATATTCTCACCCTTGAAGTTGATGCATGTATACAGCACATTTTTAGGGCTGTCTGAATTTTGGGAGGCTTCTTAGAGAATTATGTGTGAATATTCAAAGCTCCAATTTTGAATGTGTAGGTGGAGACAATTATATGTCAACTGGCTTCAACTGATTTTTCAAATTCCAAAGATTTACAGTGATTTATGGCCTAGAAAGGCTTTAATAGAGCACATGTGATGAGATTGGACCATTTTCTATTTGCAAAAGAACTCAAATGATTAATCACTATTAAACTAATTAATGATTAATTTCCTGACAATCAACTAATCCCTTAATCAACCTTTTCTTTCAGCTGTAGTTACAAGCACTCCAATAATCATTTAATCCATTTGAAATAAAATGCATGTTGAGGCAGTCATCATGTGTGAAACGCTGCTGACAGTCATTTGTCAGTTCATGTCAAGGAATGTGCATTCATTGTGACACAGAGCAAGACATTTCTGAGTGCCTCTCCGTCTGTGCTTTGCTCTCCAGCTGAGGGGTTCTGTATCCACATCCCTTGTGTCTTGGGATTATCTCCTGATTTCTGCTTTTCCTTGCCAGTGAGTGGCATGTGCAGAACTTGGCGATCTAAACTGAAATAAAGGAGGAATCAGTTTCTAATTAGCTGCTCTGAAGTTTCGGTATACAGGTTGTAGGTTGTTTCTTCAGAGGACTGCGTGTGACTGATTTCTCAGTAAATGGCTGCTAATGCTGTGTTAGTTTCAGTGGTCATCTATTATTAGGCAGGGTGGACCAGAGCTGATAGAATTCACCTGAGCCCCGCTCTCACTTCCCCATCACTACCACAAACCAACTGCTACATAACTAATGCACAGGGCTCTTCCTGCACAGGTGCATGCGGTTGCTGTGTGTGACTCTGTGTGAGTGTGCGGCTATTTTAATCCCATCCCAACCACAAAGATTCATGACACCCAAATTTATCACATCGCACTGTAGTAGCCAGTGCAGCAGAAGCAATGCATTTTCTGGATTTCAGTCTCACTGCTGCTGGAAGATGAAAAAAATTAAAAAATGTACACATTGTCAAGAATTTTATGATTTGATGGATGTTGTAGAAATCCAGACGTGTACTTAATGACTTTGCTGGCCATAATTAGAGTGATAATAGCAAGTCCAGGAAGCTTTAACCTCCCAGGACCTGGCATCCACATATGTGGACATCACATTTTGGGTGGTCTAGACCAAAATACTTAATTTTTCTCTACAAGGGCCTGATATCCATTTACGAGGACGCTATACTGCCACTGTTCTATCAAAATGTAAAACGAATGTCCTCATATGTGGATCTCATTTTTCTCAGAAATGAAAATTAGGTAAAAAAAAAAAAAAAAAATCTGGTAATTCTTTGGGACCTGATGAATGTAGAAAACAATCAACCCAAAAACGTAAAGAAAAAATAAAAATGCATGTTGTGGAAGAGTTCGGATCTTAGGAGGTTAAGCTTATATCATAGCCTAAAAAATTATATCACAAAGCAATTTAACTTTGTGAAAGAAAATGCTTCTCTTGGAGAAAATCCAGGCTAGAGGGAAATCAAATAAATACTTCTATTATATTTTGATATTAATTTAACCATTGTTTATTATTTAAGATTGGAGCAACAAAAAGGGGATAAGAAATGGATCAGATAGCATATATAGGTGCAGTATACAGGACTGAGAGTGCAAAAGTCTTCTGGCTGCTCCCTTTAGGGGTCGCCACAGCAGGTCCTCTGCCTTCGTCTCACCCTGTCTTTTGTCACACATCTGCATGTCCTCCTTCACTACATCAGTGAATTTTATCTGTGATCGCCCTTCTTTTCTCCTACCTGGCAGCTCTATCTTCAACATCTTTTGTCTGATATATCCACTATCCCCCTCTGCACATGTCTAAGCCATCTCAGCACTGTCTCTCTAACTTTGTCCGCAAACCACTCAACCTGAGCTGTCCCCCTGGTGGACTGGTTTCTAATCCTGTCCATCCAGCTCACTCCCAGTGAAATCCGTAACATCTCCAGCTCTGCCACCTCCAGCTTGGCCTCCTGTGTTTTTGTCAGGGCTGCCATCTCCAGACCAAACATCATACCACGTACTCTCTTGCTACTATACTTCACCAGCAGATACTTGTGAAGGTGGAATGGTGGTCGATTTCTATGCCACATCAGTGCCTGTAATCGTAGGTACAAATACTGGTTAGTTCAATGTTCATGTGCTGGGGACAATCAAGTTAAGAAACAGTGTTTGGAATTCACAGTGAGTGCTATTGCTCAACAACAGTGATCCCTTTGAAAATCAGGTATTTTACATATTGCGCCTCTAAATCTTAAAAAAAGAAATTGGTTAAAAAGAATCACATTACTCATTTTAAAATCTTGCAGCAGAGTGTTCTGTGGGAAAAACACCTTTTCATAAGAATCTTGCCTTAATTAGTTAATTTTGTGAGCTAGTGAGCAATTCTGTTTAAATTGGTCCAGCTGGGGTGCAGCTATTGCTCACTTAGATGCGCAGGTGACCCATAAGCTGCCTCAGACCATTTCCGGCTCTCTTTCCCCATTTTCCTGCCTAATTTCTCCTGTTCCTTTCCAATAACGGCTAAAAAATTGCTAAGAAAGGATAAAAAAAATTCTAAAAGAAAAAGTTAATAAATATAAATAAATATAGTTGATAAATATGTAAAAGTGCTGATCATTTCTTAAACAAAAAACTAACTGAGATGCTGTTAAGTTCTAATCAGATGATTTGGTTTGCCTTAGCTTGGAAGGAGAGGTGTTTATTACCATTTTGAGATTGCAAAGCAGCTTGATATTACAAATTACTGTGAGAAGCTGTTGAGTATATGATTGTATTGTCTGCATAAAGTGACATTTACTGTAGAAGGAAATGAATTGAACGTGGTCATAATGTAATTCTCCAGCTTTTCCTGAAAGGGGGGAATATATTCAATGATCCCTACAAAAGAAGCATCACCATTGGTGCTGGACAGTTAAAATAGGTGTGATAGAGCTCATTCCCACCTGCCTGATGTTGGAAATGAAGCTGTTGAAAAGCCAAGACTGAACCATGTACTAAATATACCATAAAAATATGAGCTTTCTCTGTAGCCTTGCAATTTTAAAGCATCTTGAGGCAACTATAGGTTTGAATTGGTGCTATATAAACGTGATTAAATTGAATCAAATAAAAAAGGCAACAATATAAACATAAATTAAGAGGAAAAAAACTGCATAAAGCGTCTCAGTTCAAGGCGAGGGACATAAAGATCCAGGAACAGCTTTTAGTGTCATACCTCTGGAACAAACTGGACACCACTTCCAGTAGGTGTTCCCTCATTGTATTTGAATTTGGGAAAGTGATGAAAATCTTCCATAGAAGAATCATAACAGAATAAAGGTAATCGCTTAGCATTTTAGCATTACTTTGTATTGCACTCACCATTCCCATAAAAGGACCCAAACAATGGAAACAAAATGTCTCCCAAAACATAACTTTAATCTGTCATCCATCAGTATATAAGAACTAGTAAAGTGTAAAGTAAAGTGTGCGTGTTAGTCCCCATAGGGAAATAGTTCCTCTGCATTTAACCCATTCACCCAGTGAAGCAGTGGGCAGCTGCCAGTGCAGCGCCCGGGGAGCAGTGTGTAGGGACGGTACCTTGCTCAGGGGTACCTCAGGGTAGCCGTTCAGTGGAGTCGAACCCCCGACCTTCCGATCATGGGGCTACCACTCTACCTACTGAGCTATCCCTGCCCCTAGGTCAGCTGCTGTTCAGCAATTTCCATAAAAATCAACTGTGGAACACAGGTTTCAACTTGTAAAGGTTATACAAATGACCCCAGTTCTCTGTCATCTCCTTCTAAAAACCACCTGATCCTCTTCAGATTTCTCTGCAGTTTCTTCCATGAAAGTGGTTGTCACATTTTCCAGCGGCTGGGTTCTTATTTTGGAGTGAACCTCGCCGTTTCCTTGGAGGTATCAGCAGGAGGAGCGTGACTGGAGGACGAGAGCAGAGGAAGACCTGATAGGAGTCGAACCCCTCTGGCTCAGTGCTCAGTCATGTTTACACTTGACAACAGGGCACCATGAAAGAGCGAGGAGAGGCGCAAGATAAAAAGGAATAAGAAAGAAAGTAAAGAGAGGGAGAGAGGCAAAGATGAAGGGAGAAGGAGGAGGAGGAGCAGAGCGAGGGGGGGGGGGCGAGGAGGAATAAAAGGAGGAAAGGTTGTTTTTAGTTTTAATGAAATCAGATAAAGGTGTGATGTGGGATTTACGCTGTCGGTGTGACACTCAGACGACACATTTAAACTTTTAAGTCTAAGGCTAAAGTTTCTTTAAAGTCCTTTTTTTGCATTCATTACTAACAGTACGTGCATCACAAACACTGGATCAGTGTTCAGCTGAAATTCACAATATAGTCATGGTGATGGTAGATTTGGGGATCTGGGGAGCTGGAACTAAACTGTTCCTTTGCAATAGGAAATACCTTGATCATGGTTATTTTTTTCTCTTTTGCCCTAACTTGCTGTTTGTGGGATATAAACTTAAAATCGAAAGTCACCAAAAAACATAGTCTTACCCAAGTTTTTATTGGCTGTCGACCAATTCATGTTTCTCATATCAGATATTTTGACTTATCTTTTCTTAGTAGGTCAATGTAAAATAACTTTTTGGCAGCGTAGTCCTGCATGTGTGCTATACATGTGTACTTCCTGGAAAGGTCAAATCCTTCGAAAAGAGACAAAACAAAAACCAAAAAAGCATCTTGTGGCAGAAAATCAGCGTATACATGACAACTCTGAAGGCCTTCAATATTTTACACATCAAACGTGTAAAAGATTTTATGCATTTAAAATATTTTGACACTCCACACTTATAGTAAAGAATGCTCATGTTGCCTGTGAGGAGGAGGGACTATCTTAAGGCTAAAGTCTATATGCCGAATAAACTTAATAGACTACACAAGTGACTGTAACATGATTAACTGGAGTCTTACCATGCAAGATGTGCACTGATGCCTATCTAAGTAAATCCTCCAACCTAGATGTATGTTGTAGGCTGGTGCAAACACATGACTGCACCTCTGTTGAAAATTTACAGGGAGATCAACATGAAGCGATGTTTCTGTATCTGATCACAAAACTAATACATTAGTTTATCGATTTAATTTCTATAATTATTTTCTTTAGAAGTCTATGAGACAGTTGCCTTCAGTTCATTCATTCAATTCATTCTGAATAAAATATTGTTGTACCTTCGCAATTTTGGTAAATTGTAATGTTTAGCCTGAGCAAGTTTCACTATTATCCTATAGGATTGAAGCAATGTTGCCAAAGAGGTGAGGGGAAATTTGTATTCCTGCATTGTCATCAGTACGATGAAACTGATATTTATATAGCATATGGATGAGGGAGGAACTGGCCACTTTGCCACTATTGATAGTAAAAATGATAGACGAAGAGAAGAAACAAGATTGAGTGCTGTTTTTATTTTCCCTGCTAATTAAAAGCAGATGTCAAGGTACAATTCTCTGAGCTTGTTTAACGCAGCACTACTGTTTCCTGATTTACTTTCTAGGCCTCTCTGCACTCGTTGAGAGACCATTTCACTTCTCCTCATCCAACCCACTGGACTTTCTCCGGTTTCAAAAATCTCTCTGCCGCACCCCCAGCCCCGCTCTCTTTCTGTATGATTAAGCTCACTCATCCCTCTGCTTACATTAGCTCTAAGCTGGCAGGTGTCTATGAGATAGAGTTTTATAAAGCCAGCAAACACAAAAACCTCCACAGAGAGAAAGCAGCCTTAATTGAATTGTCAAACACAAATCTACCCAGAGACTCAGTTTGACAAAAACTCATCTGAAACACTGCCTGTCTGTCTCAGTTTAAGAGTGACTGTCTCACTTCTTCGTCCGCTGGTTTGTCTGAGTCAGTGCGTTCGTTCACGGGTCGCCATCAACTTTTTGAGTTAATTGACCTTTTTTACTTGTCCAGCCATAAATGGCACATGTCCAGGTAAATTACAATAATGTTATCATTTCATTTTATTTTTTTTTAATTTAGACTTCAGGCAGTATTCCAACTGTGTCGAGATATAAATTACTTATATTGTTCCAAACATAAATTAGTATTTATAAATAGTAAAGGTTTTTTAAGTGATCGTCGGAGGTGTAATGCAACCTTTCAGTAAAACTTTATTTCTGTAGGTTTGCCGGTCTCTCTGATTGTGTTATTATATTGCCATCTTTGCCATAGACAAATTTACACTTATTTTGTTTATTTTGTGGCAGTTCCAAACATCTGCATTATCGTTGGACTGAATTTGTATATACTGAGGCAGATTGTGTTTAGATTTGCGATATGGTGTACAAAGCTTCAGAGGCCGTGCTTGCCACAAGGCAAGCTGGGCAACTGCTTGGAGCTCCAGGCCAGTATGGGGCCCTTGAGAGACAAACCTTACAATATGCAAAGTTGACAATGACAGTGGAGGAGACCTGAGCTCATCTAACTACGCCCCACCTGACTCCGCTGACTCCCTTTGCAAATGGCACGCCTGATTCTGTTTAAACAAACCTAATGACAACAATGGAAGCCTCTCAGTGAAAAGAAGAGGAGTTATCCTTCTTTCCTTTTTTTCTTTTTTAAAATTTTATTTTATTATCAGTGTTTGTTTCAGTTGTTTAATTATTTTTGTATGGAGGGCATATCTCTATGCTGTATAAAGTCTCCATCAATACCTCATCATGCAAACTAAGGATGTTTCTGCTATATTTGTATTTAAGTTAGTTCCAAGTTTAGAAAACTGTTTCAGTTGGTTTTATTTTTTATTTTTTTTGCACAAGTCTAAGTTTTATTTCCGTTTTAGCTAACCAAAATTACATTCTCAATTTCACTCCACATCCAGGTATAGTTTTTTTGTTTAGTTTTAGTCAACAATTTTGTCCAGAACCACTACTTTAAAACTGCAAGTGCTACACCTGGCTAAATATAGTCTATAAATGAAATCAATCTGCATTTTCACATTACTATAAAACTTTCTCATCAGCTTAAGGTGCAGTTATGATGGTGAAATGCACTTTTGTCCTAATAAACTGATCACAGGAAGGTGCAAAGTTGGTCACTGGAAGGATCCTGCAACCAAAAAAGGCTCAGGACAAAATCTAGTGTCAGAAATTGAGGATGACCATCACACAATGTGACTATGGCCTCTACTGACCAGCCAGTGGGTCAAACACTGTAATTGACCGCCATTGTGTTTTATGCTTGATAGATATCCCAGATTTATCAGCTCTGTATCACACAGTGTGGATTATAAGGTTTGTGGAAACCTTAGTATGTAATGTCATGCTTGGACAGACACCTGCAAGCCAATCAGAAATATATTACACAGTAAATTGTACACATTACACTGATGCCACTATTATATATTAGTAACCACTTCAATAAACCCTGATTACTCTTTTAAATTCTGCTTACAAGTAGTTTCCAGACAGCCTTTGGCTCAGCGCCTTCATCTTGATTTTTCTCACTTAGACTGTATAAAAGTTTTGCTAACTCTGCTGGTTTTTAAGCTTCTGACCAGTTTACATGCATTTTTTTCCCTTTTTTTCCTTTTGTTCCTCTGGTTATGATGGTGTGTAGAGATCAAAGCCACAGTTGGCTCAGCTTCACATGGGCCTGTGCGGCGAGACGAGGGGGTTTGTCAAAGGCATTGCCTGCGCCTCTTATTCTTCCCCCACCACAGAGATGGGAAAAAAAAGCAACAAAACAAAACAGAAAGGAACGGCCTTCTTATTATCAATATTAATCTCTTTTTGGAAAGGCATCTGTAGACTGTGAAGCTCGGCAGTCTTTAAAAAAAAAAACACGCAACGCGGCTTATTCAAAAAAAAAAGCCATGTTTGAACTTGCTAATGTTTTTTTCCCCTCTCTCTCACTTTCCATCTCTCCCTCCCCTTCCCTCTTTCTCTCTTTCTGTCAACTTGAGCTATTCTCTCCCTTCATTTAGCATGCCATTAGCTCTCCAAGCTGTTGTTTGTTTTGTTGCTTTAATGTGCTTTTTTCGAACAAAACAGCGAAAAAAAAAAAAGCAAAACAAAAAAAAACAAGGAATAAAAAAAAAAGAAAAAACAAGTCACTGAAATATAAAACATGTACAATTTTGTGTATGTGTATGTGTGCTGGGACTATGTGATTTTATGGTTTGGAAATGTTTGCCTCTGTGTGTGTGTGTGCGTGTGTGTGTGTGTGTGCGCGTGTGTGTGCGTGCGTGAGGGCACTGGCACTAAACTTACTTGGGTCCAGATGTTCTAATTATAGAACAGCTCCGCTGCCTAATGACAGGAAACACTAGCCTGTGTGTGTGTGTGTGTGTGTGTGTGTGTGTGTGTGTGTGTGTGTGTGTGTGTGTGTGTGTGTGTGTTGTAATGTGTGTAAGAAACATGAATGAAATTCTCATCATTAACCTCTTGAACCCTGATTTCCTCCTCAGATTTTCCCTCAAGTAGCCATAAGGTTTGACAGACCATTTGTATATGTCTGACTTTCACATACATTTGTTGTGCACATGGATTTGGTTTTCCCAAATATTCACTGTGGCAAACTTACACTCAACAAGTGCTCATTTAACAGATGTTCTTATTCTTAGGACAACAAGAGAATAAAACCCCAAGAATATACATGTTTTTCCACCCAAGCTAAATTTAATTGAAGCTAAAATTTTTCATATTCTGCACCATGTACATGGTTAGATACGCCATTGTTTTATTGATACATGTCTCACCTCTGTGAGTCACTGAGGGGATGTAAATGGACCCGTTTTATTTAGATTGAATATGGGACTTTAAGCCTCAAAACTTAAGTTTTCAGGCTTGTATGACTTTATATATGCTGCTTTATATCAAGCTGCTAGCTGCTTGTTAATCTTCCAAAGTACTTGGTAGTGGGTCAAGAACTAACAGACTCCACCACGCTACACACTTAACTGTGAACATGACACAAAAATACTCAGATACTTCAATAAAAACACTTAGAATATGGTCTGAGGACATTTTAATTGGCTAACAGTGCTTTATACTGCTGATTAAGTTTCCTGCTAAGTTTACATTTATTTTTATCTCTAATTACTTACTTATTTTTATTCATTCTTTTAATTTATTGTGTTTTTTTTATCTTAAGTGAAAGTCAAATCAATGTTCATTGCATGATGTATAATAGCAGTAAAGATCATTCATTCAATCATAGACTCTCTCTGTTAGTGTGTTTTTTGTGAAAATGAATGCATGTTGGATTTGGCTATTTGGCAGGGCTATGTTGGATTAATAAAGTTCTCCAGTCCCAGTCTAATTCTCTTCTTAATAACATACTTAAATGTTGGCAGGGAATAAGTAAATAGGATTAGGAAGCTGACTTTTGGTGCTTGACTGTTTCCATATGCTGTGCTACAAGTGCATTTTGTTAATTATCCAGGTTCAACACCCAGCCCCACAAAATGCAGGACTTTTAACACCTTCCGTGATCTAAAAGTTTCTGCAAATATATTTGGAAAGGAATCACTGTCACTTTGTTTTCCCTCAACATACTGAAAACGCTGTGAAGTGTTGATATGAAATGTTTCCTGTCTCCACAGAATATGTGCTTAATGTTAAGATGGGCACAACAGTGACATTATCTGGTTTTTGATTACAAATCAGTTGTTTACCTACACAATCTGTTTGCTAATTCGTGTGATGGCATTCATGTACTTTTTGGATATTTAAAGGCATGTTCCATTGATCCAACGAATACTCGAGGATACATTAAGGTTTGCAATAACATAGCTTGAGATCAACAATTAAACCCTTGACTATTTTTTTTAAAAGACCTCCTGAAGGTCAAAGTGAGCTCCCAAACACAATTAGGAGAATTTTAATTGAGTCATCTTTAACTCCATTGGTGATTCTAAATTGTCCATAGGGTAAAATGTGTGGAGTAAACATGGTAAAATTTGACTGCATCTGCTGTGGTGACCACTTCAGAAAGAAGGGACAGGCCGAAAGTCTGCAGCACTTTAAATATTTAGTAAAACTCAAAAACCGCTGTGTAAAGTCCAAGTATAAGTACATTTTGCTTTTTAATATGCATTACATCTTCATAATAACAATGTGTTCATGTATTTACAGTTCTTACAAATAGGTCCTCAAAAGGCTTCTTGAGGTTGGTTCCCAATGCAACCTTACCTTAGCTAAATCGAGTCACCTTACATGAACTCTCCACTGAGTTAGTGGCATTGATGCCAATAAGCACAGTAGGATATTAACATGGCCTGCTGTACATTTAGGTGTGCTGACAGCCCATTCAAGAAATTAGTGGCCTGGTTTTGGTTATATTATTTAATTGGGGGATATTTAGTGCCACAGAAATTAGCAGGTATTTGTGAAGGTTCGATGCATTTTCTAATCAAGTTGTCTCGAACTAGCTGGTAACTTAGCACTTCACCTTCTCATGTAAAGATATTCACTTCTGACTCCAAAAAGGAAACGGGGTGAAAGCCAACATGCTCAAATCAAGACATGGTTTGAGCATCTACAGTTTGTGTGTGTGTGTGTGTGTGTGCATGTGTGTGCATGTGTGTGCATGTGTATTTAACACTGATCCACTTTATTAACAGTTTGTCTTCTTTCTTCACTAAATATAAGAATAATTTTAAACTCTGGCAGTTTGTAGATTTGTATTCTTTAATTGCATGTAGCTAATTTTCTAACCTTTCATTGATAAAAACAACAACAACAAAAAACAATCTCAGCTCATCACCCATCAGTAACACTGATCATGGGTGGAATTCTGTCCTCCATCAGTGGAAATCTGTTCTTGTAGTACATACATGTTGTTTAGTAGTAGCCCTGATGGTGGTCATTCTTGTCCTCTCTCTTCTCGTTGCTGTGGTAACAAGATGTCAATAGATTTGGCATCCTCATCCTCATCTCCAACTGTCCTCTCGATCAGAGCTCTGTATCCACGGAGACCGGAGGAGAAGACTTTTTTTCTGAGCTTCGTGTCTCAAAGTTCAGATGGAGAAGCCATCTGCTGTTGTGCCTTGCTCAAAGGTTCTACAGGCGGGTCAGCCCCAGGACTGACTTCATAATCCTGCTTCTCTGACCCTGAACTCTCAATGTTAGGAAAGAAAGTCATATGAAAAGAGGGGGAATAATTATTAAGGAATGGATAGAATACATGGAAGAGAAGAAGGATAAAAGAACATAAGTGAAGGAGGGATGGAAATGAAATGAGAGCAGAGAGGAAAGATGTGAAAATGTGTGAATAAAATGGGCAGTGAAGAGAAAGAAAAGAAGGGAGTGATTAAAGAAAAAAAGATTAAAGATAAAGGTTATCAGGAAGGGAGAAAAGAATTAGAAAGGAAATTGGGAAAAGAAGGAAAGAAAGTAAGCAAGAATCAGGAAAATTGTGAAGGGAGGAATATATGTTAAATTCTAGTAATGAGGGTATACGTGAACTAGTAAAGACGAAAGAGTTAATAATAAAAGAAATATGGAGCAGAATAAAAATAGAGTGAAGAAAAAAGAGTAGAATGATAGGATGGAGGAAGAAATAGAGCTGGAGAGAGAGAAAGGAAAGGAAGGAAGAGAGGCACTAAGAAAAAGGAAAAGAATAAAAAATGTGAAAAGGACAAGAACGAGTATGAAGGTAGGACAGAAAGAGAGAAAAGAAAGTAGGGAAATCAAATTGGATGATGGGGACCCGGAAAGAATGAGAAGAAAAGAGGAAAAATGAATATGGGAAAGAAGGAAAAGAGAAATGGACGGAAAGATGAACAGAAAGTAAAGGAAGAGGAAATGGGGTTTGAGAGATAGGGCAAAGGAAAGGAAGGAAACAAAGGAAGGAATGAAAGGGAGACGAGGAGAGAGGGCATGAATCATATAACAAAACAGGACGTGGTCGACTTCCTGAATGTGATTGTTTCATCACTTCCTCTACTTGTCCAGACACACACACACACACACACACACACACACACACACACACACACACACACAAACAGACACACACGTAGTGGGATTGTGGGTGTTAGACAGTTTAAGCAGCTTTAAAGGAGAAGATACAGAGATGTAATCTGCCTCTTAATTCTTACTGTCTCGTTTTAGTGTGTGTGTGCGTGTGTGTGTGTTTGTGATCGCCCTGGATAATAATCTGAATTTAGCTCAGTGAAAGTACGAGAAGCTTCAGTTCCTAAAATGACTGAATTAGATCTTCATCTGTGGTCCTTCATGATTTTACGTCTCCTCCTGCTTCATTTTCTATTTCTCTTCTCTTTTTCTTTCATCCTGCAGGTGATTACTCCTGTGATTATTATGTCATCCTCAGGTTTTGATGAGAGCTTGCAGTTTAGGTTGAAACGTACAAACCAGATTGTTTATAGTTTATTTATAGTTTATTGTTTATAGTGACCTATAGTGACCCAGTGGTCATGAGAGGTCAAACGCACTGCAACTTAAGAACATGTCAGCAAAAAGAAAACTGCTGCAAAAATACACAAAACCCAGCAGAAGTGTTTTTGGGGAGATAATAATGTGACAGACCAGCTGCAAAAGTGACAAGCTAACAGTAAACGGCTAATAGAAAACTAGTATTGTATAAATCATACAAAACACAAAAAAACACACATTACTTTGTATCTTTTTCTCTCTCAGAAAACTGAAATATCCACCACTTCTTTTAAACAGTTTCCATGAAATCTTTTGCATGTTTTGATTTCTGTCTCTTCTGCACCCTTCCATCACATCGTCTAAAAAACACTTCCGTTGTGTTTTATTGAACTTTCGTTGCGTGTTGTTTATTTTGAAGACAACTGTTTGTAAAGATTCATTCCTGAAATAACTTCTATTTTCAGTTAAAATGTAATTATACTGGTCAGCACTGTGGTTTAACAGTAGTTGGACCACTGAAAGGCTCTTCCTTGTGGTGCTAGCATGTTCTCCCTGGGATTCCTCTGGGATCTCTATTTACTCCCACTATCAAAAAACATGGTAGGTTAATTCTGTTGTGTCTGTGCCCTTGACCAAGGCTTTGGCTTACAGCTGGGGTTGGTCCCCAGGCACTGCACAGTAGTTGCTCACTTCGTCTTATACTGAAGATGGGTTAAATGCGGAGAACACATTTCCCTGTGGGGATCAGTAAAAAACAGCTGGAAGGGTCAATTCAAATAGAGTTCTTCAAACAAGATCTAACTGAAGCCGAGTGAGCACTGAAAGGAATGAACCTGCCAGGTTAACCTAAAGAAGGTCACAGCAATTTATAGGTTAAACACAAACTGTTTTACATGCACAGGCAGTGTTTTTCTGGAAGCCCACCTAATGGTGATTATTTGAACTGCACCTAAAAGAACCTAAAGCCGGATAACTACTCTAGCATGAATAAAATATGGAAGTCATCAGAGAATCCTGTCCTGTATCTCAAAGTGAGAGAGGTTTAATGCTGGTTATTAACCTCAAAAGATTTCCACTGGACAAAATGTTTGGATTTCTAGCAAAGAAGAAAATATAGCTGACTGAGCAGAAAGAACTGAAGCTATGGATAATCATCAATATACAGGGAGTGCAGAATTATTAGGCAAGTTGTCTGTGAAGGTTCTCAGTCATCCAGGTCATCGTAGTCAAAGGAGCTTGCAAAGAAAAGCGTCTGGACTTCTTTAAGTTACTTGAAGACGTTTCACCTCTCATCCGAGAAGCTTCTTCAGTTCTAAGGTCAAATGGTGGAGAGTCCCAGATATAAACCTAGTGGGAGTAACCCCCCACAGAGGGACAAAAGGACCCCCTGATGATCCTCTAATCACCTGAGCCAAGGTGTGAAACTGGGTGTGGGTCCCAATCAGCCAGAGTTTCGGGTGAGTTCATTGTGAAACCTGGCCCCACCTTATCATGCGAATTCCTGAGGTCAGATGGCCCAGGATGTGAGTGGGCGTTAAGGCGTCTGGGAAGGGATCTCAAAACTGGATTATAGATGGCAGAGAGTTGGTGTCGTAAACCCCCGCCTCTGTTCAAAGATGGTCGCTCACAGTGGACATAGATGGCTTCTTTCACTCCTCTTTCAAACCATCTGTCCTCTCTGTCCAAAATGTGAACATTGGCATCCTCGAAAGAGTGTCCTTTATCCTTAAGATGCAGATGGACTGCTGAGTCTTGTCCTGTGGAGGTGGCTCTTCTGTGTTGTGCCATGCGCTTGTGAAGTGGCTGTTTGGTCTCTCCAATGTAGAGGTCTGGGCATTCCTCGCTGCACTGTACAGCATACACCACATTGTTAAGTCTGTGTTTTGGCGTTTTGTCTTTCGGGTGAACCAGTTTCTGTCTGAGTGTGTTGCTGGGTCTGAAATACACTGGGATGTCGTGCTTGGAGAAAACTCTCCTGAGTTTCTCTGATACACCGGCTACATAGGGGATGACAATGTTGTTGCGTCTGTCCTTCTTATCCTCCCTCGCTGGTCTCTGGTCTTCTTTTCTGTGCCTCTTTGCTGACTTTAAGAACGCCCATTTAGGATAGCCGCACGTTTTGAGTGCTTCCTTTACATGTGTGTGTTCCTTCTTTTTTCCTTCAGGCTTAGAGGGAACATGTTCTGCCCGGTGGTGTAGGGTCCTAATTACTCCAAGTTTGTGTTCCAGAGGGTGATGGGAGTCGAACAGGAGGTACTGGTCCGTGTGTGTGGGCTTCCGGTAAACTTCGATGTTGAGTTTGCCGTTCTCTTCAATGTGCACAGCGCAGTCCAGGAAAGGCAAACAGTCGTCCTTTGTGTCTTCCCTGGTGAACTTGATGTTTTTATCCACAGAGTTAATGTGCGCAGTGAAGGATTCCACTTCTTGTGTCTTGATTTTGACCCAGGTGTCGTCTACATATCTGTACCAGTGGCTGGGTACTCTTCCTTTGAAAGAGCCAAGAGCCTTCCTTTCCACTTCCTCCATCTAAAGGTTGGCTACAATAGGTGACACGGGGGAGCCCATGGCACAGCCATGTTTTTGTCTGTAAAAGCCTTCATTGTACTTGAAATATGTAGTGGTGAGGCAGAGGTCTAACAGTGTGCAAATCTGATCGGGTGTGAAGTTGGTCCTGTCCTCCAAGGAGCTGTCTTCTTGTAGTCGTTTTCTGACAGTCTCCACGGCCTCCGTGGTGGGTATGCAAGTGAAGAGAGAGACTACATCAAAGGACACCATGGTTTCATCTGGATCCAGGGTAAGTTTCTGGACCTTGTCGGTGAAGTCGGTGGAGTTCTTGATGTGGTGTGGGGTGTTCCCCACGAGAGGAGCAAGGATGGTAGCAAGGTGTTTAGCAATGTTATAAGTGGCTGAATTTATGCTACTGACTATGGGTCTGAGTGGGACAGCTTCCTTGTGGATTTTAGGAAGTCTGTAAATGCAGGGTATGGCATCCCCTGGGTAAAGGCGGTGATATGTAAGGCGGTCAATAATTTTGTCCTTTTCAAAGTCTTGAAGGCAAGCTGTAACTTTCTTTTTGTAGCTGCTTGTGGGGTCTCGCTTTAAGGCTTCGTAGGTATTGTTGTCACTGAGGAGAGTAGTGATCTTTGTATGGTAATCTGTAGTGTTTAGGACCATGGTGCATCTTCCCTTATCAGCTGGTAAAACAGTGATGTTGTGGTCTTTGCTCAGGGAAGCGACGGCCTTCTTTTCCTGTATTGTGAGGTTGGATGGAGGGACTTTGGCACTGGAGAGCATGGCTGAGACTTTCATCCTGATTTGCTCTGCTTCTGTCTGTGATAATTTATTAATCCGTATGGCAGATTCTGTGGCTGTGATGAGGTCCACTATGGGCAACTGTTGTGGAGAAATGGCAAAATTGAGTCCTTTAGCTAATACTCTCTTTTCAGGTTCAGTGAGAATCCTGTCTGAAAAGTTCTTAACCCATTTCTCCTGACTGACTTCAGGTGTGTTTTCTTCTCTGGGTTGTGTAGGTTCAGAATGAGGAGTGTGTGTTTTTGAAAGCAAGGTGTGAAATTTCCTGCGTTGTCTTTCTTTTCCTTTAGAGTGTTGGACCCGCTGAGCCTTGTCCACAAACTTGTAAACCTCTTCTAAGATTGGAGAGGGTAGAAGGGTTTCCAGTTCCTGCAGGGTCTGGCTGATCTTGATCTGGAGGGCATCTATAGTGAAATGGACCTGTCTTATCCTTTCACTTAAAGGGTGATTTTGTGCTCTCTGTAGAATCAAGTCTGCTCTGTATCCCCTGACAGTGGATCCAAGGCGCAGGCTCTTAGAAACAACTCTGACCTTAGAACTGAAGAAGCTTCTCGGATGAGAGGTGAAATGTCTTCAAGTAACTTAAAGAAGTCCAGGCGCTTTTCTTTGCAAGCTCCTTTGACTATTAGGCAAGTTGTATTTTTGAGGAATAATTTTATTATTGAACAACAACCATGTTCTCAATGAACCCAAAAAACTCATTAATATCAAAGCTGAATGTTTTTGGAAGTAGTTTGTAGTTTGTTTTTAGTTTTAGCTATTTTAGGGGGATATCTGTGTGTGCAGGTGACTATTACTGTGCATAATTATTAGGCAACTTAACAAAAAACAAATATATACCCATTTCAATTATTTATTTTTACCAGTGAAACCAATATAACATCTCCACATTCACAAATATACATTTCTGACATTCAAACACAAAACAAAAACAAATCAGCGACCAATATAGCCACCTTTCTTTGCAAGGACACTCAAAAGCCTGCCATCCATGGATTCTGTCAGTGTTTTGATCTGTTCACCATCAACATTGCGTGCAGCAGCAACCACAGCCTCCCAGACACTGTTCAGAGAGGTGGACTGTTTTCCCTCCTTGTAAATCTCACATTTGATGATGGACCACAGGTTCTCAATGGGGTTCAGATCAGGTGAACAAGGAGGCCATGTCATTAGTTTTTCTTCTTTTATACCCTTTCTTGCCAGCCACGCTGTGGAGTACTTGGACGCGTGTGATGGAGCATTGTCCTGCATGGAAATCATGTTTTTCTTGAAGGATGCAGACTTCTTCCTGTACCACTGCTTGAAGAAGGTGTCTTCCAGAAACTGGCAGTAGGACTGGGAGTTGAGCTTGACTCCATCCTCAACCCGAAAAGGCCCCACAAGCTCATCTTTGATGATACCAGTCCAAACCAGTACTCCACCTCCACCTTGCTGGCGTCTGAGTCGGACTGGAGCTCTCTGCCCTTTACCAATCCAGCCACGGGCCCATCCATCTGGCCCATCAAGACTCACTCTCATTTCATCAGTCCATAAAACCTTAGAAAAACCAGTCTTGAGATATTTCTTGGCCCAGTCTTGACGTTTCAGCTTGTGTGTCTTGTTCAGTGGTGGTCGTCTTTCAGCCTTTCTTACCTTGGCCATGTCTCTGAGTATTGCACACCTTGTGCTTTTGGGCACTCCAGTGATGTTGCAGCTCTGAAATATGGCCAAACTGGTGGCAAGTGGCATCTTGGCAGCTGCACGCTTGACTTTTCTCAGTTCATGGGCAGTTATTTTGCGCCTTGGTTTTTCCACACGCTTCTTGCGACCCTGTTGACAATTTTGAATGAAACGCTTGATTGTTCGATGATCACGCTTCAGAAGCTTTGCAATTTTGAGACTGCTGCATCCCTCTGCAAGATATCTCACTATTTTTGACTTTTATGAGCCTGTCAAGTCCTTCTTTTGACCCATTTTGCCAAAGGAAAGGAAATTATGCACACCTGATATAGGGTGTTGATGTCATTAGACCACACCCCTTCTCATTACAGAGATGCACATCACCTAATATGCTTAATTGGTAGTAGGCTTTCGAGCCTATACAGCTTGGGGTAAGACAACATGCATGAAGAGGATGATGTGGACAAAATACTCATTTGCCTAATAATTCTGCACTCCCTGTAATAATCAAGTCCACATGCATCAGAACATTGCTAAAATATCACAGTGTGTGGGTGCCTTCAGCAATTTAGCGCCTTGGCCATTTGTTCAGAACCAACTGGATATGTCCACTGGGCTCTACCAAACAAAAATCAGTTACCATGAGATTTGGTTTGATTTTCACTTGGTGGTGCAGCTCTCACGTTTCAAGTCAATTCCAAAATAAAATTGCCTTTAAGGCTTTTACAACTCATTATGGCTTACCTTGGGAGAGGTTCTGTTTGAGATGTTCCCAACTGAGAAGGTGTAAAAGTGTTTGATTACACAGCTGAGTTTGACTAAAAGAGAGTCTTAAGAGTATCTCCAGTGAATATGATGATCACAAAACTGCCAATCAGCTTTTTATTTTCTTTAAATCTTCTCTGGGAACAAATGATTTTCCGTTACCTTGTTCTACGTTGTCGTTGTTGAATCGACACCAGGTAATGATTTTCATTCATAACAAAAATAAGACAGTTATCTTTTTAAAGATCATTTTAGGATTATTTGAGTCTTTGAGCGTGCACGTTTTATTAAATTAATAAATGTGTCAATAGTTCTGTTTCTGATCACCACACACTGTTTGACATTTGTATATTGGGGCTGGGGAAGGCCTATAGTTAATTATAGAGTTTGGTTGGAGACCAGATGAGAACAGTGAGCCTACAGAGCTCACACAGGTGCATACCCATACGCTTGATTTTCTCACAGCACGACCACTGTCCTCATTTCTGTCAATCAGAGGCCATTTATTACCTTAATCAACACGTGTGTGTATGTGTGTGTGTGTGTGTGTGTGTGTGTGTATGTGTGTGTGTGTGTGTGTGTGTGTGTGTGTGTGTGTGTGTGTGTGTGTGTGTGTGTGTGTGTGTGTGTGTATCTGCGTGAGTCTTCATGCCATTACATCATTACATATATAACACGTTTGTTCGTGGTGCATTTCCTCTGTGTGTGCCAGGAAACTGAAATCTTTAAAGCTATGTGCCACAGAGTAGAATTGGTCAGTTATTTCAAAAGTTTCTCCCTGAAAGTGGCTAATACAGTTAACCCAGACATATTCATTCAAATGCTTTTAATTTTTAAGTCCAAGGAATTATGCTTTTCACTCTCTTACTGGCCTTCTTAAAAATTATTTGCAACAATTTAGCTATTAACGTCTGGTTTATGCAGCCTGAGCATCTGATGTTGAGTTGTGTCTGTTACTTAAACTCTGGGAAGCACTGATGTGGGGTCTAATCTAAGGCATCATTTACACAGGTCTAGAGACATGTTTGCAACCAGTTGCCACGAGGGAAAAATGTCTATTCTGCAACCAATTACTGAATGGTTGCTGAAGATTGCTGGGTGAAATTATTTCCAAAGAGGTTACTGCAACAACAACAAAAAAACCCTCCTTGAGATTGCTTTGGTTGTGTGTTGGTTGCCATTATGATTTTTAATACAGCAAAACTTTTGCCTTTCAATTGTGTGTATGGGACTGATTTTGGTGACATCCTTAAATTGTAGCTTCAAGAAAATAAGCTGGGATTTGAGCTAGTTGTCTTTAAGTTGAAGGATTTTGCTTTAATGGAGACTGAAAGCTGAAAATCAGCCCTTTTAAATTAGCATATTAACATCCACTAGGTCAGTGATGGTCATATAGGTTTGATTTTGATTGGGTTTTCTTTCAGGCACATCCAATATAGACAAATTAGCACGATTTTACATTATAAATATAGTATTACGGTCTTTCCAAACTATCCAACTAGTCAATGCTAAACACTAACCAAAACCAAACCCTAACCCTACATGGTTCTCTAGTGACCAGGTTAACTGTATTTTACTGCCAAAAAAAAAATTAGAAAACAAAAACAACACTCACATGGAATACAAAGACTGGCTCAATGGTAGTACTTGGGCACAGGGCTGTTTTTGTCCTCAGTAATCACACACACACACTCACACTCATATACACTCATACACACACACATTCACACTCATATACACACACACATAGGGTAACTGTATTAATAGGAGTCTGTTTTGTGTCAGGCAGGTCTTAATAGGATCAGTGTGAGAGACATGGAGCTGTCTGTCAGTCTAAGTTCATTAACTGATGATAGATAACCTGCACTGTGTGTGCGTGTGTGTGAGAGAGGGAGAAATGGAGGGTTAGGGCTGTATGTTTCTGTGCTTTTCAGTGTGTGTTTCCCTGCTTGTGTGTAAATTCTCTCCCTCTCTCTTGTGTAATTTATAGCCCTCAATCGGAGCCTTATCAGGTGCAGGACACATGGACGCCTCCTTCTCTCCTCCTTCTCTCCTCCTTCTCTCTTCCTTCGCCACATCTTTCAACTTCTGCACACCCAACTTGTATTTTCTCTCCTCTTTTTCCTCGCCTCCCTCTCATCCAATCTTCCCTTCTTTGTAGTTTTCAATGAGCAGAGATGCATTCTTTAATTGCTGTACTCCTCTTCCTCTTTTTTCCCCCATCTTCACCATTTCTACCTCATCAGGACCAGCAGTCTTCAAACCTTTCTTCACTTTTAATTTCTTTTTTCCTTCTTCTCATTCCCTTTTTCAAACTGCACCTTATTTGCTGGACAGAAATATGCATTACCAAAGAAATAAAACATATAAAGAATCATATTTCTGGTTACCTGAAAACAACTGTTTACCAGGACATGTAATATAAAGCCACTTTAGCTTTTTCTTTATTTCAGGTAAAGAATCCAACTGAATCACTATATATTCATCAGATCAAACTACTCAGCTTCTTGACAGCATCTCCCAGGGGATTATGGCTTCTCCCAATCTCGAACTGGAGCTCTTTTACATTAAACAAAAGTATTAACCGCTATACTACAGAGCTACACCTCCAAATCATGCTAGTTAATGATTAATAATGCAGTGTTTGTTCCCCTTATGGGTACAAAATTACTAAAATTCCTTAATTAAGTTCCCAAAATCTGCTTATCCATTCTACTACACCAACCATGTTTAAGTTATGTTCTTCAAATAAACAGAAAGTCATTTAGGAAGAAGAAAATGAGAAAAAAAACACTCAAATATCATTTCACTAATTCTGAATCAGTATACATATTGAAAAGGCGTGAGAAGAAGTGGACGCTTAGTTTAATCTCATCCCTTCTCCACAAGTTAATATTTCACTAGCTTCCCTTTTAACTCATTCACTGCCAGCCATTGGCAGTGAATGAGTTAAACCCATTGACTCATTCACTGCAATTGACGGCTATAGACGTCAATGGCAGTGAATGAGTTAATATAAATCTCAATAACGATGATAGACATATTTCTAATAACAGAATATTTACACTTCTTGTTTTTACAACTCAACAACTTTACCTCAAGACGTCAAAGCCAAGGACCTCCAGTTTTCTAAAGTTAATTGCAAAATCTTATTTGTGCATTAAGACCACATCTTTATACCTCCTTTTGAGTTCTTCATAGTTGGACATTGCTTGTCTGATCAAGTGTGTGTTCCCCTTATTCCAGGCAAGTTGCGTGTCTCCTAATTACATCGGTTCACGTCTCAATTCCCACAATCTGGTCAAACAAATGTATTATCTGTCAGTCTGAGTGATAAAATATAAACTGTCTAAATTTGCAGATGTGTTCCCTGAATCCATCCTAAATCTGACGGAATGTAAGTTCCCTAAATGTAATCTTTTACCTTAATTACCTTAAATCCAGCATGTGCTTAAAAAACCTTCTGACCTAATACTTGTTCTCTATATCTAATTGTTAAACTGGTTTTCCTAAAGCCATTAAGCTCCAAATGTACAGGGTGGGCCATTTATATGGATACACCGCAATGAAATGGGAATGGTTGGTGATATTAAAGTCCTGTTTGTGGCACATTAGTATATGTGAGGGGGCAAACTCCTCAAGATGGGTGGTGACCATGTTGGCCATTTAGAAGTCGGCCATCTTGGATACAACTTTTGTTTTTTCAATAGAAAGAGGGCCATGTGACACATCAAACTTATTGGTAATGTCACAAGAAAAACAATGGTGTGCTTGGTTTCAACGTAACTTTATTCTTTCATGAGTTATTTACAAGTTTCTCTTTGTTCACAGCCATTGACATGTCGAAGAGGTTAACACGTGAGGAGCGAAATTGTGTTGATATCTGGTGAACACAGTAACCGGGTCATTGCAGCAGATTTCAGTGCAAGACACCCTACGAGACCACCCATCTCCCATGCTACAGTTAGCAAACTGCTTGCTAAGTTTCGTGAAACTGGTTCAGTGTTGGATTTGCCAAAATGTGGACGCAAGAAAACTGTCACTAATGAAGAAACATCAGTGGCTGTCCTAGCTTCATTCAGCAAGAGCCCACAGCGTAGCACTCGCCGCATGTCACTGGAGAGTGGCATTAGTCGAACATCCCTTCGGCAGATATTAGCTACTCACAAATGGCACCCTTACAAACTCCAGCTACTGCAGCATCTCAACGAGGATGACCCAGATCGGCACACAGAATTTGCAGAATAGGCAAAACAAAAATTGGAACAGGACCCTCAGTTCACGCGGAAGATTTTGTTCAGTGATGAGGCAAACTTTTATGTGAATGGTGAAGTTAACAAACAAAACCACCACTATTGGTCTGACACTAACCCACATTGGATGGATCCCTCCAAGACTGTTGGAACAACAAAAGTGATGGTTTGGTGTGGTTTATGGGGTACAACGATAGTGGGTCCATTCTTCATCAATGGAAACCTCAAGGCCACTGGATATTTGAAATTGCTACATGATGATGTGTTTCCCTCTTTGTGCACTGAAGCTGGCTCGTTCCCAGAGTTTTTCCAGCAAGATAGTGCACCACCACATTATGGGTGCCAGGTCCGAGTATTCCTAGATGAACAGTTTCCTGGAAAGTGGATTGGGCTTCATGGGCCAGTTGAATGGCCCCCAAGGTCTCCCGATCTGACCCCCTTAGACTTTTATCTTTGGGGTCATCTGAAGGCAATTGTCTGTGGTGTGAAGATACGAGATGTGCAGCACCTGAAACTACGGATACTGGATGCCTGTGCTGGCATTTCCCCTGCGGTGTTGCTATCAGTGTGTGAAGAGTGGGAGAGGAGGGTTGCATTGACAATCCAACACAATGTGCAGCACATTGAACACGTTTTATAAGTGGTCAGAAACTTGTAAATAACTCATGAAAGAATAAAGTTATGTTGAAACCAAGAACACCATTGTTTTTCTTGTGACATTACCAATAAGTTTGATGTGTCACATGGCCCTCTTCCTATTGAAAAAACAAAAGTTGTATCCAAGATGGCCGACTTCTAAATGGCCAACATGGTCACCACCCATCTTGAGGAGTTTGCCCCCTCACATATACTAATGTGCCACAAACCGGACTTTGATATCACTAAACATTCCCATTTTATTACGGTGTATCCATATAAATGGCCCACCCTGTAGTTTGCCCAAATTCACCTAATTATAACAAGTTCCCTAAATTTTCATGGATTGATGACAAACTGCATTTGTACAAATATAGTGTCTTATCCGTTTTCCATGTATGTGTTAATAAAATCGAGTGTTCATCAGGTGTTTGTTGAAAATATCCACCTGGTCATCAAACACACTCCCTCAGACCAACTCATTATTGAATATGTGTTACTGCTTTTCAAAAGCCAATCGCTTGCCATCAAGTGTTTTCTTTGTCATTTCTCCAAACTGTCGTAAGTTTTATTCTCTATTATATTCTGGTCTGTTCTAATCTGTTATACAAAGTCATAGCCCAAAGGTACCTTAGTCAAGGTGGGGACGTTTGGCTTAATTCCAAAAGGCTTTCTGTAACTGAACCAGTTTATTTCTGTTGTGCTAAATCACACACACGCACGCACGCACGCACGCACGCACGCACACACACACACACACACACACACACACACACACACACACACACACACACACACACACACACAGATAAGCTGACATTCCAAATGACTCGACAATGAATGTAAGCTGCTCACTATACACACACTGACACAATGAAGAGCCTATTGAAGAGAGATTTGTGCATTACAATGCATGAGATGGCTGTGTGTGTGTGTGTGTGTGTGTGTGTGTGTGTGTGTGTGTGTGTGTGTGTGTGTGTGTGTGTGCGTGTGTGTGTGTGTGTGAGAGAGCAGCATTTGCACATTTTATGCGACCTGAATGCACCGGTCTACCTGTCATGTATCCCTTCCTTTCTTCCTCTCTCTGTTGATGTTGATGTCTCTTGACCTTTGTTTTCACCAACAAATCGTCAAATTATGCCCTTGGATGTTAGCCTTGTAAGCGTCACAGCTCTATAGTAAAGGTCTGGTTAACTTTGACTAAACTAAAGCTAGTCTGTTACAGTTTTTTACAGCCGCTAGGACACATTTCACAATACTTAGGTCACTTTTGCAAAACTCTTCACACAATCCTCCTAACTGACCGTCAGCTTGGCAAAGCAGCTCATTTCACATTCAAAATGCACTACAACTACCAAAACACTTTATTCAGGTCTCAAATAAACTCATTCTTCCAGAACACTAGCAAAGGTTGACAGCCGACAAACACACTTTGTCACCCACAAAACAATGACCTAAAAAACACTAACAACATGTAGCATTACACAGTGTTTTCTTGTGTAAAACAAGGACACATCTCTGTTTATAATTTCAATATATGTTACTGGAATGAATCAGACATCATGCAGAATTTGTTAATATTTGTTTATGTATTTTTATTTTTTTGCACTAAGTAACCCAAAATACAAGAATTTGTATACACACCATCCACTGATACACATACAATAGTAATGCTAATCTACTCGGTCTTCTCCATTTGGCCACAGGTTCTCATCCACATCACATCTTATGTCATCTAGGGCAACACACCTAGGAAAGAATCTTCTGGCTGCCAGAATTGAAGGAGTTGAAAAATTGAAGGAGTAACACCTGTGTAGATGTTCATCTACAATGAGAATCAGCTGTGGCTGGTTAAACTGCATTTTTAGATTTAAAATATGTTTCAATAAAATATTGCTGTTGAATTTTGCTGTCTTTTTAAGTTTTGCATTGTGTTATTGTTTTGACCATAAGTTTAACAGTTTTGAAAACAGTATGTAAGTACATGCAAAATGTCCTGTACGTACAAAGATTTTTGGCAGTTGTTGTGTCTGAGTGAGAAGATAATTCATGAAATTTGAGAGATGTAGTCATTGAATGCATTTTGTGCCAAAACAATGATAACTGATCCTCAGTTTAGCCCACATAGACTTCTGTTGTGCTCACTGTGTGAGGAGTTTTGCAAAAGTGACTTAAGTATTGAGAAATGTGTCCTAGCGTCTGTAAAAAACTGTAATAGGAATAAACATACAATGTCCATAGAGGATGATTGCAGTGTGCCATGTGGTCAACCTTTGGAATAAGAATTCATCATGACCCTACAGAACCTGGTGCCATTCATAGGTTACCTGTGACCCCTCAGTCAACACTCTGAGCTTTTGTAAAATATAACTTCCTAATCCAGTTTGTTAGATATTAGTGGTCCGCAGAAGGCTTAAAGGACCATTAAACTTTCCTGAGACACATTAAAGGCTCTGCAATCATAATCAATAACGTTTAATGACTTGGGGAATGGTGATATAATGATTTACGCTGCTGTGGTTGATTATAGACACATTACAATTGTAATATAAAAGTGCTGAAAGATATTGATTGATATTGTGAGTGATTAAAATGCAAAACTAAGGACTGCAGATATTTAATATGTCAAGTATAAACGAAACGACTGTGTGTTTTAGAACATCATGTACAATGAAGCGCTGAAAAGTGTTTCTTTTAACTTGTTATTATTTCATTTTTTCAATATTTTTTCATCTATCTGCTTCTTGCTAGCTGATTAACACATAATTTTTGGACACTGAATTTTGTACTCTCAGTACTGTGTGTTGTGTGTTTTCTTTGGTCATTTAAAAAAATAACCATCATTCTCTCCCTGTCTCACAGATATGGAGGAGAGGACGGGTGCAGCATCATGGGCGAGTGGAAGTCGTTCTTCCAAGGTAACAAATTACAATAACCGCTAATAATGATTACTAAAGCTGATGTGTTTGCCTTCATTCATAACATTCATCATTTCATGACTAATGCACTGTACGTGTCTTGAAACAACCTGTTGGCAGGGACCTTTTCACTTTTTTTGTCCCCTTAGAATTGTTCCTGTTTTTCAAACAGACATTTTTAATGGCCATCAAAACCTTGAAGTGCTGGAACTCTCAGCCACTTGTACAGTAGTGTCTTGGATCTTAAGCACCAAACAACAACAGTGTTTGAACTGTTGATCACATATGTGCCTTTCATTTTCAAATTAAGGTATTTGACTGTTTAAACGAGCCAAAAAGGTACATTCTAGTTCCAAAGTGATAATTGTATATTAGCAACGACACACTAAAAAGGCTCTGGGTTCAAACTTCCTGGCGCCATTTTTCTTCTTAAGCCTAAAGAGTTACAGCATCTTATGAGAGTCCTCCAGGTCCTGTAAGCTGTGAATTGTAGCTTTGGTGGATCAGACTTCTTAGTGCACATAGAATAGAATAGAATAGAATTCAACTTTATTGTCATTGCACATGTACAGGTACAGGACAACGAAATGCAGTTTGCATCCATCCAGAAGTGCTTAGTGATATAGATAGATTACAATATATATTAGCAATAATATAGATATGTGAGTATATTACAGAAATGGGTCTATTATGGTATCCCTCAGCACCCAGGCCCTGGTTCATTGTGTGCCCCTCTTTGAACCACAGTTCATCACAGCTGATGGCAGCAGTCGTCCGGCCTCGACAATCTAACCCCTGTCACTTAGTTTGCACCTGCCCCTCTCTTTCACATTCAACACACTGGCTACACAAACAAATGCTCACTTAGTAATACAGTGGTCCCTCGCTATAACACGGTTCACCTTTCTCGGCCTTGCTGTTTCGCAGATTTTTCTTTGTGCAATTTTGCATGCTTCGATTGCTAACACTGTGACACTGAAGTGCTGTACTGTATGTTTGTAAATTTTCTCCCCAACGAACACAACCATCGACAAAACGTTTTGCACGGTAAAAGGCAACAGCGGGTGCCTTTGTTTTCATTCTATAATACTGGACTTATTTTTCTTAGGTTTGAACTGTGAGAGTGTTTAAGCAAGAGAGAAAAGTGTTAAAATGTTCATGCCTGTCTGAGAAAAGTGTATAAAGTGTGTTATGAGGGGTTTTACAGCCTTAAAACATCTATAATGATTGTAAAGTTGGCTACTTCACCGAATTCACCTGTTGCGGGTTATTTTTAGAACGTAACTCCCACAATAAACGAGGGACTATTGTATATCCCAGTCTTCGACATGATTCTTCTATGTTTTTATAAGCTTTCGATTAAAACTGAGAGTATATTGTAGTAAGGCAAGCAGGCAATGTGTACTAAAGAGGATCGGAGCTATCCATCTGAGGCCTAAGTCATTGTTAGTGACCACATCCATAATCCTAAACGCAACACCGTACAATCAGAATAAGTATTTTTTTTCCCTAAACGTGGCAATCGGGGAATGAAGAAAATACAAAAATTCTAACTTGCACACATCAAAAACTATTTTCTTATTTTTTTTAACTTTTTACTTTTAAGGTTGGGTTCATCATCACTGATGACTTTGACCTCAGAGATGAACTAAACTGTTGTACAATAGCAGCAGGGCATAGAAACAGTACCAAGCTGTGAATATTACATTCATTACATTACATTCACATTTAATAATTGTTTATCATAGATTTTATGATAACCGTTTGTCCTGTGTCACCATCTGAAGAAATCCAGTATTTTTTCTTTTAACTCTTTCCACCATTTTACCAGCTACTTATTTTATCTGCCAAGAAGTAAATATACTGAATATCAATATACAGATAGGTACAGAAGAGGCTGAAGCTTTTTATGAAGTTCCATCAAGAGCATCTCAGCAGCAGATTCAGCCTGTAATTGTCTTCAGCCTGTCTTCACTACTACCAGTTTGCACAAATTTCTACTTCCTGTGTTTAGATTTGGCAGGAGACCTGTGTTACACGTCTTTAGCTTTGCTTCCTGTCATTGCTGTTGTGTTTTTCGTCAAGTATTCAACATTTATGGAAACGGAGCATGTCATGTTCCTGCTAAGAGTGCTAATTTCTACGCTTGCTGTGGTCAAACTTAGACAGATAACCTGCCTACAAGCAGCTCCATCACACGTTGTTAAACTTACAGCTTCACATTTAGTTTTCATACATATTTCCAAACATTTTGAACTATACACTGCTGTATACACCATGTACACTGGAAAATGTAAAAGTGTCAGTCATCCAGTGTTGTCTCTACAACTTCAAGGACTACTATTTCTACTTGTAATGCTACAGATGATGCTGTTTGCATTGCTAACTAGATGTCCTGTCTCCCTCCTCAGAGTTATGCCGATGGGTCTCAGTACATGACGTCACATGACAGCCTTTCACCTCCGTACACCAACTCCAGGGTAACAGGTATGGTGCAAGCTAAATGTGTGTGCATGGGTACATGCATTTGTTTTTATTCATTTATTTTTGCAATTCATTTTTTTCTAGCCATCAGCTTTAGATTCACAGCTTTGTCGGGTCCTGACTGTGTGCGCGTGTGCCTGCGGAGAATTAGTGAAACACTAGCGTACACTGGAGGAGACAGGTCATCTGGCATGCAATTTCTCTCTCTCTTTCCTCTCTTGGCCCGCTGTGTGGAAAAACGCCAGGCAGTGTGTGCTCATTTACCCATGATGCTCTCTGCCTCTGGCTCTCTTCGATGTGGCGCCAGTTGTGAGCAAATGGCCACTGACACAGATAATCTGCCTCTCTCCCTCTCTCTCTCTTCCTCTCACACAGTCACACAGGCATATAATCACTGAAACACACACGTGCAGATGTACTTACACACACACATGCACACACACACTAAACAGAGCTTAATTACCTTTGACTGGATGCATCAAAAATGGAAGATGTTAGCTCTCAGCTATCTGACTCTACCTGCCTTTTTCTGCCACTCTGTCTCTTGTGCTTCTTCTCATTAGTTTTGAGTGAGCTCACACTTGTGATGCACTGAATCTTAAACCCTCCACTCGAAGTGACAGAGTTAAAAAAAAATGTGCTGTTTGTGCATTTTTCTCCTATATTTCTTTGGCTACACATAAAAGATGGGCATAGCTACCATGATGTCTCAAATTGGTTTGTGCATTTTGGAGCTGTGACAATATTTAGACAAGAAGGGTGAGATTAGCTTAGGTAGATCAGTAAGCTTGATTAGCAGGGTACATAGAAATCAAATACTAGAATTTCACTTATCAAAACAAGTACACTCACCTCTGGTCTCTTACTGCAGTTAACCAATAACAAACCAAATATTTGTCAGACAATTACACTAAAATGCTGCACAACAAAAACTCTGACCACATTTCTTAAGAAGGGGGTAAATTGGCTGGTGACACTAAAACTTATTTGGAGCAAGCTGTTAATCTGTAAGGTGGAACAGTGGTGTAGTGGTTACCACAACTGACTTGATACTTGGTTTTGGTTGTTTTTCTTTTTTTTAAATAAGTGCCACATGAAGTGGGTGGGATTGCTCTTGCAACGCCACCTGAGAGTCCAATGACATAATTTATATGCACCTCGATTTTTAAAAAAGCCAGGTCTGATTCTTGTGGAAGAGTTGCTCATATGACTCATCAAATGATGTCACTCCCTAGCTCAGTTGGAAATCTGGCTGACTAGGTCCTAAACAAGTACCGGGTACCAGGTACTGCCACTTAATGGAAGTCCCTTAAACCTGAGAGGAGTTGAGTCAAAATGAGTCAAGTAGGTACTAGTAGAAAAGTGACTTAAGTATTCGTCCTGCGATAAACTGGCAACCTGTCTAGGGTGTACCCTGCCACTTGCCAAGTGATGGGTGGCATAAGCTCCAGGCCCCACGGTGACCCTGAACTGGATAATTGGAAGAAAATGGATAGATGGTCATTTATTTATACTGTAAAGTTGAGCATTTTAAAATGGGAATTTATGGGACTGACCATACCTGTTTTCACATTTTATGAGCAAAGGTATAAGGACACTTAACCAACAAAAGTGTGTTGATTACTTTAATGGCCATATGTGCCCAAAACAGGTGGCAGTAATGTGGTGCTCTAGCAGCCTCCACACGTTGAATTTCATGGTTTCTGCATCATGTCAGAATTTGCTCCCGTTTACCCACAAAAGCATTAGTGAGGTCCAGCTTGATGTTCTGCAGTAAGGCTTGGCTTGTACTCAACGGTGACTAGTGTTGAGCCTAGAGCTTTGTTAGCTCAGTTAAGTTCTTTCACACTAAACTGGGACATCTATATTTTCATGAGTCTGACATTGTGCACAAGGGTACAATCATATAAAAAACAGGAAAAGATCTTCCCTGAACCTATTGTTTAAACATCGCAGTGGAACTAAAGTGCTGAAATTAAACTTGTAAAAGAAAAAAAAAGAGCCCCTTTTGATATTTTTTTAACCGATTTATAAATGTTATAATTTTAGAGGGCATGGAAGTCTGGTTTCAAGTGGTTAATGGATTTTAGACAGATGCGTGAGTGGTGGTTAATTAAAAATGATGACAAACATTTTATTAATTTTGTTCATGTCATTAGGTGGAGTTTAAACTTGCCTAAGCCTCTCGAGGACTCGTGTTAAAGTTTTAATATATGCACGCACAAGTGTTTAAAAGCAAAGTTCACAAAGGGGAGGTTATTAATTAAATCAGCTGAAGCAAAAGTGTAAAAAAACATTTTTATTATCTTATAGAATTATCCGAACCTGGGTGTCGAATGCACCAACAAGGCAAACGAAATGTAAAACTTGAGAGTCGTGGGCCTCATGTTGGAATGATCCATTGTGAGTGCGATGTGTTGTGACAGTGTTGTGATTATTTTATGTATCTGCAGACGCAGAGAGCGAGCAGACAATGCAGAGTCAGAAATGGAAATATTGTATTTCATCGGGCGCACAGGAGCTGCAATTTACTTTGATAATGATAATGCTAAGAGACTGAGACAGCAGGGGATATGGAGCACACACAGTTCTATCATTGCTAAGAGTTTTCTAGAAAACTCCCTCTTTGCTTTCTACCTTTAACAGAACCATTTCTCAGTCAACTGGTCTTGTAAAATTTGATTGTGTTTGATGTTTGTGTTAGCTTTTCTCTGTGTGTGTGTCTTGATGGATATTGCAGTCTTCAGTACCAATACTAAGATATCAATGATGCTGTTTCTCAGCCTGGATGAGAATTAGCAACTCCAACTCTGAGGCCACGGTTCTGATTGGAAAACGTGGATTTCCTGCTCTGGGTTGGGCAGGAGTTCACAAACCTTGGGTCATATTAACACTGGGAAATGAAGGAGCAGGAAATTGACAAGTAGATCAGTGAAACGTTGGCACTGATACGAATGCTGTATCGATCTCTTGCCTTCAGAGATGAGCCTGTGTCGAATTACTGGTTGATCTTTACCCTCACCTATGGATGTGAGTCAATAATGACTGAGGGATAAGACTCATGTTTGGATGTCTTAAAATCAATGTTTTAGCATCATGAGAAGACAAAAAACAGGATGAATTAGAGGAGAAGCTCAACAATCTGGTAACCAGTTCTCAGGAACATCTGCAAATGTATCTTTACGATGGATTGGGGCCAAGGTGTTTCTGTTTAGTTGGCTTGTGGTTGCTTGGCTGTTGCTAGACAGTTACTAACTGCTTGCTTTGGTATGGTTAGGGGGTTGTTGAGGCTTTTTAGGTCAATCTGTTGTTGCTTTGCAGCTGCTATGGCGGGTGATATTTTGCTTTGCTTGTTTTACAGCATTTACTAGCCGCATTGAGAATGTTGGAAGGTAGCGGTTATTGTGCCATATATGAAAATGCTTTCTGCTGCTCATTTAACATAAACCTGACAAAGCCTAGATGAGTTTAAACAATCAATTGTACTGTTTGAAAGCTACTATAAGTATAATAAACTGTCATCTAGTATTCAGTTCAATCAATAGAGGAAAAAGAGCCATGTTGTAATTAGAAATTTGAAAAAAAGCATCTTAAAGATGTAACTGATCAACCCAAATGTACCCTGTGTAATCAGTTAGCTGCTAAACATATAAATTTAAAAGAATCTTAAAAGTAGCTGCGGACTGTGACAGAGCTTCGCATTGCCTCCATTTGGTTGTGCACATGTCGCCAGGGTGTAGTGTCCATCACACTACAGTTTGTTTGAGCGAAGTTCATTCACAGCAAAAAAGTGCTCATGATCAAACGTCACACGATTCACAACAAGGCAATTTATGGCGCAGCTTTGCACCAGCAAAACAACCCCTAAATATTTCATTTATACCATAAACATGATTGTGAGCTTCAATGGTGAGCGACTGCAGCCCATTTAGGTCACCTTCAGGTTCAAGACTCTAAAGAAGAAAGAAACACTTCAGAGTTTAATGAACCAAACCTGAACATGTTGACCCTCCACCCCCCACCCCCACCGCACTTCTCTCCCTCTCTAACCTTGTCTGTCTTTCTTAACCCCCCCCCAACAGATTAGAGTGATGTTATGCTCTAGATAATCAGCGAAGGGATTAGTGTCATCTCAGCGACCCTGCTAGATTAATCTGCTACCACACACACACACACACACACACACACACACGCGCGTGCACACGAACAGAGTGATCTAGCAATCAGAATAAGATGGTGTGTGTGTGTAAATGTGGACCTTTACTTACATATGTGCACAAATTTTAACGTGTGTGGTTTTATGCCTATTGTGTGTGTGAATTTGTGATGTTGTTTTTTTTATGTAACTGTGTGTTTTTGTAGGTTTGCGGTTGTGTGTGTTTCGATGGTGTGTGTGAGTTGGCAGGTTTACCCTGTCAGTATCTCAGTGTGTGATGTCAGCTTTTGTGTGTGTGTGTGTGTGTGTGTGTGTGTGCTTTAATGTGGTTAAACGCAGAGGTCTGAACGTTGCTGTGTTCTTTGTGCGATCGAATGACTGCGTGCTTGTACTTGTGTGCGTTTTGATGTGTATGTTCAAGTTCACCTTGTCATACTGTTAGGTCTGTACCTGAGTGTGTGATACTGCTTTTATCTTTATATGTATGTGTAGATGTGTGTGTGATTGAATGTAACCTTGCACTTGTCTGAATGTTTTAATGTGTAGTGTGTGAGTGTGTGTGTATTAATACATGTGTGAATGTGTGTTTTTAAACTGTGTGTGTGGAACTTTGAGGTATTGTGTGAGCGATTCTCAGTTTCATGCATGTAAGTGTGTGTATGTGGTAACACAAAATATGCGCCCGTCTGAATACCTGTGTGTAGCTGCTGTGGCAGAGCAGGTGCACCAACCAACCAACCCCCCCTTCCCAAAATGCACACACACACACACACACACACACACACACACACACACACACACACACACACACACACACACACACACACACAGACCGACGCACTGTAACTGTCACCTACATAGTAAATGAGGATCTCAGTGGTTTCAGCTTGTAAGCACATTCTGTTCTTTTAGAAACAAACAATCTGATGTAGCTTAATTTTAACTTTTCCTGCTTTTATGCTGTCATGTATGGATATGTTCTCCAATAATTCCTCTGGTCACGTTTGCAGTTTTGGGGGTAAAGCAAAAGAGTTTGTTGTGTATGATCATCTCTGAAATTACTCAAAGTTCAGTGCCTAATCATGTTGAAGAGGATAATCTTGTCTGTCATATTAGCCTTTGTCAGAACAGTAATAATTCATTAAAGTGGATGTATTAGTTATTTTCAGTCATATACTTCTGTCACATACTTTTACAAAAGTGAATATCCACATTACACATTTCCAAATTCCATTATTAGTCCTGTGAGTCCTGTGAAAGACTTCAGACTACTTGAAATGCTCAGTTCCAAGTTCCAGACAGGTTTTTTTCTATTATTTGATCTGTATGACATCATAGAGGTGTGATGCCCCAGTTTGGGGGCTTAGAGTACACTTTTCATCATCTTACAGTACTGTCGTTGCAGCCTTTCCTCGGCTCTCTGTGGTAATGGTACGTATTGATCAGTGGCCATGACAGTTTGCATACTACCAATCATAAAACTGAACTCACAGCCCAGTATTACTTAGTGGTAACTAGCTTTGGTCATAACGCAAATGTTCTGTTTATAAGGTTGGAGAAAGTCAGCTGAGACTGAACAAGTCACTTGAATCAATTAGAAATTGATTTTTCCACTGAAAACGCAAAATCCACAGAGTCAACTTACTGGGTTCTCAATATTAGAGTGTGACTCTTAAAGGGTGACTGAGATGATCCCACAGCTCTACCTGTTGCCACAGAGGCTTCACCCTCATGTTTTTCTAAGTTTCTGGTTGCAAGGGGCAGCCAGATAGATGAAAGAAGACTTACATGGTCAGGGAAGATAAAAGATGTTTTGGATCAATCCAACCTTTTCCAATATCTGCTGACACTAAGAATCAATCCAGTATCATTGTTAAATTAATTAGCAGTTTTCCTCACTGTGAGATTAGGATCCATTCTTTTTGAGTCAAGCTGATGACAACAAGCTATGTTACAGTAAATGCAATAAAAGCTTCCCAACAAGTGTTGACTCGAGCCAACACTCTACCATAACAAGAGTCAAAGTAAAACATCACAGAGAGAGAAAACCCATCATCTTATTGGAGCTTTTCACTTGTGTCAATTCACTTCTGCAAACATATGGGGAACAAAAATACTTCCTCCTTTGTATGTCAGCTCTCACTGTTCAGGATTGAACTGACACCCAATTGAAATATTGTATCAGTGCATTTGGCCTTATTTCAGGCATATCTTTAGGTATGAAACCACAGATAGGAGAAAGAGCAACTTCAAATCCCTAAGAAGATAAAAAATCTCAAGTGGTGCACATCAGCATTTGCAATGCAAATGCTAATTTTAAACTTATTATTTATTACAATAAATTTTACTGAAAAAGACAATTTGACAAAGGGATAAACCTAGCAAAATGTTTGCTGCTCTTCTGTTTCCCAGATTGGGTTTGCATCCAAATCACTTTCCTGTACTGTAACTTCTAAAAAATGCAGCATTCTGCAGCATTAAGCAAAGCTGTATATAAAAAGTTGTTTATAAACCTGGTGAACTTGGCTCCCTCCTCCTCCTCGTGCTGTTTTTGTTGAAATGCAGTGAGTCAGCCGTCTGTCTCACCTCTGTGTGACCTTATTAATGAGTGTTGAGCCATGAGGCTGGACCCCCTCTGAGGAGGTCACATCTGGACACTTTATATAGAAATACATATCTGTCTCTCTCCTCTCGTTCATATTCCTTTAGTCACTCTGTTTCTCGTCTAAATTTGGCAGGCCTCTTGTTTTCTTTTATTTCATTCTCAATTTCTCACTTGATGTGACTTGTTCTTTTTGCCCCTTTCTTTGTCTAAATATATGTATATATGTATTTATGTTTTTGTTTTTAAATATGTAGACAAGGGGACCCCTTTACCTCAGATGGGTGTGGTGCCAAGGTCCGACCCCCACCTCCACCCCAGTCTCCCTGTGCTTAGTCTTGATTTTGTGCTCAGAATGTTAAATACCGATCGGATGTGAAGAACAATTACAATGAGGGGAAAAAGGAAAGGAGGAATAGTGGTGCAAATGGTTGAAGTCACAAAACTCAGACACTGTTTGGGGTTGTAGAACTGCTGCTTATCACTTGACCTATGTGTAAATAAGGTCACATGATGACACCAGCTCTGTAGACTAAATACAGACTAAAGATTTTGCCCTAAAACATGCGTTTTGCTTTATGAAGCGTGTTGTTTTGTTTTTTTATCACAAAAACCATGATTTTCATGATAAAGTGGGACGTGATTTTCCACACCGTCCCTGACCAGTAAGACAAATATGAAAACTTTTTAATCATGTGGTTCTGAGAAGCACCTAAGACTTCAGTGGCAGAGGGAAGAAGATGATGAAAGATTAATAAGAAATGGGTAATCTTCACTTTCGCTGCACATTACCCTGAAATATTGAGGCAATTTTTCTTGTAGCATTCTTCGTTTCCCGCTCTGCCCTCAATCACTTTCTTTCTGTTGTCTCTACTGATTGAAACTGAGCATCCACTGTCTCATTCTTTGAGTATTTTGAAAGGATATCATAAATTGATTAGTGCTGCGCTGACTTCAATGCATTAACACGGACGCACACTGTAAGCCACTGCAGAGTATTTAGTATATTATTGTTTTGAAGGGGCTGTGTATCACATGTAAATTGTCTGTGTAATTAGATCTGACATTGTAATAATAGGTCTCGTCAAGGCGAGAGGGTGGAGAGGGGAAAATGTGAAATGTACACTCTGAAAGGAATGGTTCAGCACTTCAGGGTTCCTGATCATGTGAGGGGGTTGTGTTGAGTATATATTTTGAAAAAACTGTCAGAGTTAAATGTCACATTTTGAAAAGAAGGTAGTCCCGCTGTACGATTACTGCTACGTCCATACTATTACATTTTACAGGCAGGTGGTGGCCGAGCTTGGCAATTAAGCTCTTAATGTCTACCTTCATTTGTTGCCAAAATTTACTCATTTCACAAAGACAAAGACTGTGAGTACCTGGTATTAGGGACATATTTGTGCCATATTTGTGTGGTTCAATAAGTTTGTCAGCATGTCCCCACGAAAAACTGCATGTTGCAACCAAACATCACAGCAAATGTGATAAACACCATAATATGACCTCTATGGCTGTTACTTTTCGTGCTGCAAGAGTAATCTAAATTTATGTGGTTGAAAATGTTGATTTGGAGGTTGATGGCGTGCAAAAACGAAAGTAATCCCATCACCAGTGTTGTAAAATTCGTATTTTCATGATCAAAACTATCGTGTAAGGCATCTTTAGAATATCTTCAACCAGCGGCAATGACTCTACAAAGCTGATCCCTCTGCAGGGCTGTACTGAGGAGCTTTGAGCTAAATGAGACAGATAATGTGCTAACAGAGCTAACCTGGTAATGCTAAGCAAGTATAAAGGTGTAACATACGTCTTTGGGAATGCCAGCAGACTCCCATGTTAAGCATCAGCTATAGTATTGGGCAAATTAGCATTTTGATCTCATGGTGGTGAAAAAGGCAGGCCAAAGTAAGTAAATACAAAACTTGCTACCACCTCATCCGCACCACGAGTGGTGCCTTTCATAAGTTGGTGCTGCATAGAGTGGGACTTCAGGCAACCTTAATAAACAGAAACTAAAGTTCAAAAGTGCAAAATCCACAGAAGGAAAAACAAACTATAAATACAAAACTGCAAAGAAAATTGAAAAGGGAACAGAGAAAGATGAACAAGGGAAGAACCACCGACCACCCAGGAGCATGACAGTTACATTAAACTTATAATAAAAGTCATAAAAAAGTATAGTCACAAAAGTGTCTTTATTATTTTTACCTAACAAGTCCTTCAGTGTAAACAACACAATAAGTTGTTTGCATTGGCAGATATTGACACACACAAGTGTTAATATTGTTCTGATGCTTTGACCATATTGTTCTGATGCTACGACCAATCCATCCACCTTGAACTCCTCGCTACATGGAGCCGTAGAAACATCAACTGATTCCTCTGTCATAGCTTTTACAGGTCAGCAACTAATCTTAAACCCTTAAATTTCAGGCAGGTGGGGGTTATAAGAAATTACTCATTTCTGTTGATTTATTAAACTGGTTTATTGTAACTTTATGTAACCATTTGTTTGCTGTCTCGACACATTATGGAAAGCATATACTGAATACTGAACACACGAAAGGATCGTTGAGAAAAATTCTTCATATTATGTTTGTTATTATGTAAAACCTTATCTTGACCCATCAAGTTTTCAATCTATCTGTGTCCGTGTATTTATCTGTCTGTCCATCCATGCATTTGTCTGTCTTCTCCATCTTCTGTCATCCATCCAGATGAGGCCCCAAGAGACCAAGTTCAGGTCACTCATGTTCCACTGTGTGTGTGTGTGTGTGTGTGTGCGTGTGTGTGTGTGTGTGTGTGTGTGTGTGTGTGTGTGTGTGTGTGTGTGTGTGTGTATGTATGCGATTTCTCCTGCCTTTCAGTGTGCGTGGATTTTGTGTGTCCTTTATCTCTGCATGTCTCTACTGCTATGTGTGCGTACAACTCGTGTGTGTGTGTGTGTGTGTGTGTGTGTGTGTGTGTGTGTGTGTGTGTGTGTGTGTGTGTGTGTGTGTGACAGACTGTGAAATGGTGCGTAGTAGCACCTGGGCCCTTCAGTGTTGATTGATCGGCTTGGTCATGTGGAAGAGTCCCATCTGGCCAGCCACGCTACAGTGTGTGTGTGTGTGTGTGTGGCTCAGGGAGAGTGCTTGTTTGTGTGTGAGAGGTGAGAGAGGGAGATAGAGATGTGCAGCATTAAACAGTATGTTTATTGTGAGTGTGAGTGAGAGTGAGAGTGAGCGAGAGAGAGCACTTCAGTTATAACTGTGGCTCCCAGAGGCCAAAGATGAACTGTATTTTATCATCCGAGGGGCTGCATGCACACTGCAAGCCTTAAAGGAAAATGTCCATATTTTTTAGAGTCTGAATCTTCGGTATCACGAATAATGTGTATTATACACAATTGGTGAGAGTTGTCTTAAAGTATGCTTTATAACAACTTTATTTTTCATTTTTCTTTTAACTTTTAGAATAACTTTTTAAAATTTAATTATAGTATTGGGGTGTTTAATAGGGCCTAAATGTATGCCTACTAAGAATAGGCTATTGAATACAAATTAACAAAGACTAATGCTAAGTTACCATAATACGTCAGTATAAGTGGTCACTATAATAAACTGAATGTGAGCGAGCTATGTGTTTTAAAAATCTTTGAGTGTATAAAGTGTTATAGTGTTCTCACACACTCTTTTGGTTGTGATTACAGTTTACTCACAAGCTTACTTACTAGTCAGAACTTTCACATGGAGAGAACATCAGAAGAAAGTCTGAAGTACAAAGAGGAGCTGATGAAGCTACATGTGCTGTGATCAGCTGAGCAAAAAGCCATTAAAATAAAGGAAATGCCCATCAGAGCCTGAAACAACATAGAAAAAAATGAATACAGCAAAGTAATTTAAACCAACTCAGTTAACTACTACATAATAAAGCACAAAACTAAAGCATGTGGAGAGTCAGTATTGTACGATATGCATTAGAACGGGGATGTGTGTACATGTTTGTAACTTAAAGAGGCAGGGAAGCAAGAGAGCAGGAAGTCTCTGACCAGCAAGTACCTGAAACACCTGCACAGGAAAGAAAAGTTGCGAGGAAAGAGGAAATCGAACTTCTAGCATAGATGGATAAAAGTAACACGTCGACAAGGTATTTTTAGCACTATGTGTCACCAATGAAGTCTAAAATGAAAAGCGGATGGGGGGATACGACAGTCGGACTTTCACACAATATTTAAATTGGCACTTTCATTTTAATTTTTTTAATTTTTTTTACATAAAATACGGGTGAATGTTTAATGAATGTTTAACCCTTTAAAGCCGGTCGGAGCGGGCATGCTCTGTTTTGCGTAACTATTTTTAAATCCCGGTACCTCTGCAACCGTGTAAGCTAGCGCAATAAATTTCTTTACATATGAAACCGGAGGAGTTGTACTTACATCTTATGCCATCAGCTTGTCCTAAGTCACAGTTTCCTTCCACATATAGCTTTGCAAAAACTGCATAAAAAGCACTTGCAGCAACAAAACCATAATATTCCAGAAACACGCTTTGCCGATCCGATCAGCTGTTCGTAACACTTCCTACGTTGGAATAGACGTTGGAATAACTTTTGCATGTCCGCCATTACCTGCCCGAAACCGGAAGTGACGTCATTTTCGCGGAAATGTAGTTTTTTTTTTTTACCATCAGGGCCTTATGAGCCTATACTGGTGTTTTTAAAAGTTATCTTTGACTTTATGACTTTCTGTGTCGTTTCTGGGATGCTTAGGACTCATATTGCACTGCTGGAAATAGTTTATTTTGATGCAAAATTTGAATTTGAATTTGAATTTGCAGATGCTGCTTTTTTGCAAATTTGCATTATAATACTTATTTTCGTTTTTCCTGCAGTATATAAAAATTGGTGTATTTCCAAAAATAAATTTCCTGTGGTGGGAAACTATTTTGTGCAACTTTTTTGTATTTACAGTTTTGAGAGATAAGCCTCTTAAATTTCTCTAAGTAGAAATATATGTTAAAAAAGCAAAAACGATTTTCAATTTTTTTGTAGTTTATTGCACTTTTTTGCAATTTATGTAATTACTATGCACTTAATGCAGACATATTATTAAAATCTGGGCTATAATGGTTGTATTGATGTATAGCAACTTGAAATGCTCCCAAAAATGGCTCCACAGCATGTAAAAATATAATATAAGCTCTGGCGGACTTGGTTCTATGGTAGGTCTTAAAGGGTTAATATCAAAAGGCCCAGTCATTAAAAAAAGTCTACTTCTTTAGGCTACTGAGTCTTTAAGCCTAATGTAGCTCATCTGTGGAGACAAGAGGTGAAATGAATGTAAGTAGTTATATTGATGTGGAATCAGGTTGCAAAAAAAATATGTCAGGTATTGGGTTTTCAGCCTTTTTCAACCTTAAATCTTCCTTAAATTACACCTGTATGTCTATGTGCACTGGACACTTCACCCGATGACCTTCGTAAGCTGTCCTTCCGTATCACTAACATCATCATGTATGCCAGACCACCAAAGATGGAGCTCCGTAACATGAATGCACAAATCGGACATGCGTGTGAGATTTAGACCTGCACTATAAAATGGTGTAAATCAGAAATGAATTCATGCGGATTCGCTTCCATTAAACGAACAAGTGTTGGTTAAAGATTAGAGTCGAGAAATCTCAGTTTAAAAATGGAAAACAGAAATAAAGAGAAAAACAGATGCTGAGAAAAACGAAGACGGAGACAGACAGGGAGAGAGACAGAAAAAGAGACAGTGTGTGTTTTCTGAAACGAAGCCAACTGATAATTAATGTCTCTGACATCATGGTGCTCTAATTAAGCCTGGCATTCATTAAGCCAGGAAGGGGGGGGGGGCGCGTTCGTTAGTGGCTTTTTGGAGGGGGGGATTTGTTAAGTCTTCAGTGTTACTGTTTTTAGACAAAAGAGTGAGCGATGGAGGGAACAACAGAAAGAGAGAGGTGAGGAGAGACGTGGACATTAGCACAGGGTCTTCAGGTGAGATGACGCACCTTCTGCCCGCCATATTGGAAGTCACCAGCCTGTGGACTGCTGATTCTCCATGTATTGAACTTGGTTATTTAAGACAGACCTGAACAAAGGCAGTTATTTCTCATCAGAAACTGATCCTCACAGTTCACACCAGATAGATAATAAAGAGATAATCACATCAGCTGTTTCACTGTTAATACATCTCATTAGCTGCAAGTTTTCATCAAAAGTTGATAGAATCCTACTAGTTAGCACTTGGTTAACACTTGCTCAAGTTGATTAGTGCATCACAGACTTGCATGCTTTTAATTAAAAGTAGCAAGTTTCACTCTTAGAACTACAGAATGAGGAATGAGTTTGCAGATCAAACACAAGGTACACCTGAAGCTAAAAATTTGAGCTAATTAATTCTACAAGGACAAGGTGCTACAGCTGAGTGATCAGCTGAGTAAAATAGTTCAAATGGGTGTAACCCACAAGGAATGGTAACTGGACTTGATATAATGTAGAGCTTTTCTAGCCTTCCTGACCACTGAAATCATTGTTACATGACTAGCCACATTCACACAGCACACACATCGATACAGTGCACAGATATTTATCATACACACACATTGATGAATGCATCAAGGGCAATTACTGTTCTATATCTTGGAAAAGGACACTTGGGCATGCAAACCGGGAGAGCCAGGGATCAAACCACTGACCTTCTGATTAATGGGCAACCTGTTCCGTCTCCTGAGCTATAGCCACCATTGCCCCCAGATGGTGGGTCAATATCATGTTAGGTTAAAGGATCTGAAAGAAAAAAGGGGAAAAGGAACCAGAGAATAAGTATATGGGGCGACAGGAGATCAGGTCACATTATTATAGTTAGATAAATGTAGCACTACTCCTTTTTGGTTCGTAAAGACAGTTCTCATCCAAGTCTCATGTCTCATCCAAGATGCTTCTTCAGTCTTGAACTGAAGGACACTGGCCTTCAGATTCAGTTTTGAACTGAAGAAGCCCCATGGATAAGAGATGAAACGTCTTCATGAACCACATAGATGTCCTGATTCTTTCTTTTCAAGCACTCAAAACTGTCATGAAACCTTTGCAGATATAAAACTAATACAGTAAAATGACTAAGGCACTTATGTACTGCATGTGTCTGGACTGAAGCTAAACAGTAAGGGAGACATGAACAAAGGTAAAACACTGAATGAATTGGGCTAGATCTGAAAAGAAAATAGAGCAAATTATAATGAAGGTTATCTTTTTCTTTAGGGGATAAAGGTATAGTGGCTAGAGTAAAGGTAGAGGGTTTAGGTTTGGAAGCTACCCCTAACGGACTAGAGCTAAAGAAATTCAGTATAATAGCAGGGTAGAGGTCAAAGGTCAACAATTAAAGGACTAGATCGAAAAGAGCCAGGAATCAAACACTCTCACGATTAGAAAAAAAAAGAAGTTTTGAGCTGTTCTAGGTGAAGGCAAGCAAAATGACATCTGAAAAACTGACCTCCCTCGTTAACAAATACAAAGCGACTGGAAAAAATGAACGACGTGGAGATAAAGGTTAATGTGGTTGAGGAACAAGAAAGACATAAAAGTAAGAGCAAATGAAGCCAAAAGAAAAGACTGGTTTTGAAGCAGGGAGAATGAGGGAATACAATGGCATTCATGAAAGGAAGTGTAAGAGATAATAAAAGCAGTTAGTGAAAAACAGGGATGGAGTGACATGGAGAAGAAGGGAAAAAGGGGCAAAATGAAAAGTAAAGTTTGGGATCCCTATCCATTTTTTTGATCGGAGGATTTTCTGATAGCTAATTAGGCATGGAGGGCCAACCATCGACAGCTGCATTCATCATCATAAAACGTAATAATTAATGACATTCCAACAAAGAAAAATATGCAAATGAGCTCTCCTCATTAGCATTTTCATATTCAGCTCCCATAATGCTTTTGCTGACAAGGTTGTAATTAATGAAAATTCATGTCTCTTAGCCGAGGTCTAGATTGGATCGCATTCATTCGCAATCCCCCAAACGAATAGTGGAGAGAGAGAGAGAGAGAGAACGGGAGAGGAAGAGGAAAAAAAACGCGACGGGGATCACTGCCAAGTTTTTAGTGAGACGAGCGGGAGGGGCGGGAGACAGAGCGAGCGAGAGAGAGAGAGAGGGGGTGAGACAAGAAAAGAGTTAGAGAGAGGGAGGAAAATGGAGATGGAGGAAGGCAGATGGCGAGAGATGAAAGGAAGACAGGCAGCAAGAGATACAGAGAGAGCTCGAACGACAGAGTGAAATAGAGAGAGGCCAGTGTTGATGCAGAAAGTTACAGGGAAGCATGCAGAGTGACATGAATGGAGAACCAGGCAATGAAAGAAAGCATGTAAGAGAGAAAAATATGAATGGAGGGAGACAAAGGTTGAAGGAAAGGGAAACAATGGGGTGGACAGGTCAGCACTAGAAGAACTTTACACTTTCTTTTGGAGAAGATTTGTAGGACTTGTCAGCATTTCTATCCCCACATATTGAAACAGTGTCCCACATTTTGATTGGCTGTAGTTTAGAAAAGTCCAAATTTTGTTTTATTTTTTTAAGTCGGCCTTTTTTCAGTTTTTTTCAAAAGGCTTTAAAAAATAAAAGTCACACCGAAGGCACAAACTACACAGGTCTGGGTGAAACTGGCGGAACGTGATTCTTAGAGTTTTGATCTAGAAAAGAGGAGTGCCACTCACAGAAACTGGTTACGGAGCAGATGAATCCCCACAGAAACCCAAATGATCACTACACAACGTAGCAACTGTAGTAGACGTTAACAACAGTTTAAAATGAAAATATATGATGTTAAGAAAAGCAACAGAAATACCTTTTGCGCCACATTCAGTGGATCTGGTTGTCCTACTATGGCTGGAAATGCACTGACATTTTCACAGCACTTTTCTAGTTTTACTATCCATCTCACTTCTGCTCCCACGGCTAACTGGGAAGGCCTCGCTGTGAGGCCATAGTGCTAAAGCTGCACAAACTATGCAGATGGTGATGGCTGAATTACTTTAAAACTAAATTCTCAGATGATTTCTAAAGTCCCCCCTTTTTCCCCATGACTTCTGAGCAGACTCGTGGCAGACTTCATATCCGGATTGATTTTTTTTATCTCACTTTCACATCATTTTTTCAGTTGGTGGATTCCTTGTCTAAATTTTGTGCAACTTTTACTTGTTTGATCTTTGATCTGGTTGAATGGTGGTCTGTGGGCGGCAGCATTACACCTGCACTGGCGTTGAACCAAGAAGAAGCAAGTCTAACAATATCTTTAATTCACGAAAGAAAGAAAAGAAAAAAACAATTTTAACTCCATCTTTAACTTTAGCCTGTAATTTGTCAGCCTTGTTTTGGAGGATTGTAAGTCACTAAATCTAAATGACTTGAACATGATGAATTGTGTGTCACAGACAAAGAGAGAGGCAGACACTCCCTCTGGGGACTGCTGCTGTACACCTGTGAAAACGTAAAGTCAGAGCTTCACCAGGAGCTTATCACTCCAAGTGTGTGTGTGAGAAAGAGAGATGATGCTGACAGATAACAGTATCTGCGGTTTGGCACCTGAACACAGCTAATAGTGATATTTTGCTCTTCACTCGGCGACGGCAGCAGCAGCTCGTTATTGTCTTCAACCCGTGTAATAACAATATTCAACAACATGATGTCAGTTTAATCTGCAGGTTCTGTTCTGGAGGTTTTTGTGGTAATTATGTGGCCGTTGTCTACATCCGTGTAAGAAACCCCCTCTGTGCTTGTTCAGGTTTTGGTCTTGTCTGTACTGGTTGATGATATCATTGGTTTCACACTCGATCGGTCAAGTCAGTTACAAGTGAATTCACAGTGAACTAAAGGCTTTTGTTGTGGACTTAGTTCTGATGCAGTTCAATTTTAAAAACAAAAATATGGGTTTTCCCACTATTTAAAAGCTGTCACGTGTGCATCTGTGCAGCTTTAAAGAAGGTCTAATATTTTATAAAGGAAGGACAGAAGGAAAGAAAACTGTTTGGCTTCATTTTTCATGATTTGCAAGTTTTTGGCGCTTCCTCACTCAAAGGCGTAGAGGTGAACACACCTGTAATTAATGATCAACTAATGGCAAAATGTCCTATTTTGTTAAGTTAGCCCCCAGGAATAAGTAAATAATGGCAACTGTTCTCACATTTGTAAAGCTTAGTGTTATATATATACGTTTTTTTCTTACAGTTAACTGAAACGCATTTGTGGTCATTATTGTGACTGTTTTTGAAAAGTTAGCTAAATTTTCCATTCCTATTTTATTGACATACGTGCCACCCAAACGTTGTGTTGAAGTCACTAGTCTCTACATTTTTAATATTGCCTGTATTTACTTTTAAAGCACTTTTATTTTTATATTTTCAATATTATTGTAATATGAAATCTTTCTCGTGGCGATTGCAGTTACAAAGATGATCCATGATGAACTGTGATCTACTATCACAGGCTATCCTGCAACTCCCTCACTTGAAACTTACCCGTGTGTCACAGTAAGATGCTTGGATATACAGTGGGGCAAAAAAGTATTTAGTCAGCCACCGATTGTGCAAGTTCCCCCACCTAAAATGATGACAGAGGTCAGTAATTTGCACCAGAGGTACACTTCAACTGTGAGAGACAGAATGTGAAAAAAAAATCCATGAATCCACATGGTAGGATTTGTAAAGAATTTATTCGTAAATCAGGGTGGAAAATAAGTATTTGGTCAATAACAAAAATACAACTCAATACTTTGTAACATAACCTTTGTTGGCAATAACAGAGGTCAAACGTTTACTATAGGTCTTTACCAGGTTTGCACACACAGTAGCTGGTATTTTGGCCAAGTCCTCCATGCAGATCTTCTCGAGAGCAGTGATGTTTTGGGGCTGTCGCCGAGCAACACGGACTTTCAACTCCCGCCACAGATTTTCTATGGGGTTGAGGTCTGGAGACTGGCTAGGCCACTCCAGGACTTTCAAATGCTTCTTACGGAGCCACTCCTTTGTTGCCCGGGCGGTGTGTTTTGGATCATTGTCATGTTGGAAGACCCAGCCTCGTTTCATCTTCAAAGTTCTCACTGATGGAAGGAGGTTTTGGCTCAAAATCTCACGATACATGGGCCCATTCATTCTGTCCTTAACACGGATCAGTCGTCCTGTCCCCTTGGCAGAAAAACAGCCCCATAGCATGATGTTTCCACCCCCATGCTTCACAGTAGGTATGGTGTTCTTGGGATGCAACTCAGTATTCTTCTTCCTCCAAACACGACGAGTTGAGTTTATACCAAAAAGTTCTACTTTGGTTTCATCTGACCACATGACATTCTCCCAATCCTCTGCTGTATCATCCATGTGCTCTCTGGCAAACTTCAGACGGGCCTGGACATGCACTGGCTTCAGCAGCGGAACACGTCTGGCACTGCGGGATTTGATTCCCTGCCGTTGTAGTGTGTTACTGATGGTGACCTTTGTTACTTTGGTCCCAGCTCTCTGCAGGTCATTCACCAGGTCCCCCCGTGTGGTTCTGGGATCTTTGCTCACCGTTCTCATGATCATTTTGACCCCACGGGATGAGATCTTGCGTGGAGCCCCAGATCGAGGGAGATTATCAGTGGTCTTGCATGTCTTCCATTTTCTGATGATTGCTCCCACAGTTGATTTTTTCACACCAAGCTGCTTGCCTATTGTAGATTCACTCTTCCCAGTCTGGTGCAGGTCTACAATACTTTTCCTGGTGTCCTTCGAAAGCTCTTTGGTCTTGGCCATGGCAGAGTTTGGAGTCTGACTGTTTGAGGCTGTGGACAGGTGTCTTTTATACAGATGATGAGTTCAAACAGGTGCCATTCATACAGGTAACGAGTGGGGGACAGAAAAGCTTCTTACAGAAGACGTTACAGGTCTGTGAGAGCCAGAGATTTTCCTTGTTTGAGGTGACCAAATACTTATTTTCCACCCTAATTTACAAATAAATTCTTTACAAATCCTACCATATGAATTCATGGATATTTTTTTTTTCACATTCTGTCTCTCACAGTTGAAGTGTACCTCTGGTGCAAATTACTGACCTCTGTCATCATTTTAAGTGGGGGAACTTGCACAATCGGTGGCTGACTAAATACTTTTTTGCCCCACTGTACATCTTTTTAAGTCTCCTTAGTTAAGATGGCATGCAATGGAAGAAAAGTGTACAAGTACTCTAAGCATTTTTTAATAATTACTTTCAGTTTGTGTGTTTTACTTGAGTAAAATTTGCTACATCAAAACAGTAGTAAGTGCAGCACACGTAGTGTACCTTCAGTTAGTGAATACAGTTTCTATACTGAGTGTAAACTGACTGGCATTTCACTGTACAGAGGTCAGTCTTTGGTTCAGTTTGTGTCCTTAGACCCTGCTGTGTTTATTTTGAATATGTGAAAGGGTTTATTTGACCTTGAACTGAGTATAATGGTGCACTTTGTGTCCCTCTTTAAGTGGGTATTCTTTAGATTAAATGTGCACGATGTCAAAAAAATAAGTTGTACAAATGCAAGTTTATAAACTGTAGTATGGTAGATAAAAGACAAAAGAGAGCAGGAGAGTGCATGTTAATCCATAGGAAGAATAAAACTGCAGAGATTAGATGGTCTCGGTCAGGTTAAAGCAGGATAATCTCTGTAAAGTGCTGTCTGCATGTCAGCTTCAACCTCCTCATGATGTCTGTTTACAGTTAATTGAATAGATACATGATGTTAAGAACAATAATCCTAGTCATGTTCTAACAGCAAAAAACACTCACACTCATTATGTTAAACATGTCAGATAAAAATA